>NW_013952516.1:714739-724386 GCF_001266775.1 Austrofundulus limnaeus | reverse complement strand
ATGTATATATATATCCAGTAGGTTTCTGAAAGTTTAACTAAAATCCATCCAGTGCTAACATAAAAAACAGAATGGACTTTAAATACATAGTTAATGGCAACATTTTGAACCAAGTTTTTGCACAGTCTGTTAGCACTGAGGATTTGTGATGGGGATGACTCTCAGCTACAACCACAACAAACTTTAGAGTAATATTCTTTATTTTTCTTCCAGAGGAAAATGCACCAGTCCTTCTGTGTTTGTCTGTGTGAGGCTTCTTCCTGTTAAAATGGGGTTTTCCTCTCCACTGTCACCGGTGCCGCTCAGGATGGGATTCATCACAATCTCCTGGCTTCTTTATATTTATTGTTTTTTTGTGTGCAGTGCCCTGAGATGACTTTTGTTGTGGCTTGACGCTATATAAATTGAATATCTGTGAAATTAAGTAAGTTAAAACCACTTACGTACAGGCTGATGTGGCCATCTTGTATCAGTTGTAACTGGACATTRTCTTCTAAGAGCTTTGTTAAAAAGCCCTGCACGCGCACACAAAGCATCATCATCTGCCTTCACTTTTTGGTGGCAGTCAGTGATGACCCACCAGAGGCTAGATTATAATGATTAGAATAAAGGTGCAGACAAAACCTCCTTTTGATATTATTTGTATTCCTGCTCATATCAAGGACAGACAACATGTAAAGTGCCTCGGCTGGATGTGGCTGTGCTGTTTTTGTAGCACCAGGGAATAACTGAATAATGCAGTGTGCTTGTCTGTCGCTCAGAGGCTCTGAGTGCTGAATAACCGCTGTTGATCTGACGAAGACTATTTTCAGCACACCAGCGGCCAACAGATGGTTTCTTGACTTCGACACTGCCAGATCTCTATAAAATCTGCAAAAATCATGTCATGTTTTCACTTCTGTGCATCTGTCCAAAATAATTGATTATGGGTACRCCACCTGCAGCCTTTTATTCCAGTGTTTTAAAGTAAGATCACAGTTTAAAAAACAAAGTTTTTTTGTGTTTAATCTAAAAAGAAAGCAATGTGAGACTGAATGCAATTTTGCAAAAGCCCTCATGTTTGCTCTCAGACTATGAGATGGGAATGACTCTCAGCTATTACCAAACCAAATGTTTTGTCAGTTTCTATAAATTTTGCTAACAAGCAATTTATTGAACAGGCAATTATATTATCACTTTCTTTTTAGCTTGTTGGCAGCAGGTTGTTATAAATTTGCTTTGGTTAGCTCAAGGCTTGCAGCACAAGCCTTACCTGACATCTTGTTTCATCGGTTGTGTTGCAGCGTGTACTGGGACTACGCCATGACTATTCCTTTTGAAGAGATTGTTTATTTGCACTGTCATCAACAAGGTACAGACCTTTGAAATGATTTTCTATATGACACAGATCCCCAGCGTGCARTTGATATGTATAAAATCAGATCCTTTTCTGTGTCTCTTGTAGTGGACAGTGGGGGGACGGTGGTGCTGGTCAGCCAGGACGGCATCCAGAGACCTCCACTTCGCTTCCCCAGAGGAGGCCACTTGCTCCAGTTCCTGTCCTGCCTGGAGAACGGCCTGCTTCCCCACGGTCAGCTGGACCCTCCGCTCTGGTCCCAGAGGGGAAAGGTCAGTGTGCTTTTATCTCACTCTGAGGCTTCAAATCCAGAACACAGTACAAGATTGGCATTCCTCCAGGAGACCTCACTTACGCATTAAATCAGCCTCACCTAATTGAGGAATCAATAAAAAARACGTTTGGTTTGGATCCATTGCTTTGTTGTGTTTAGGGATACAGATGACTGTGTGTTTAATGCTCTCTCAGCACAGGTCCACTCACATGAATAGGTGCTTTTGTGAGCTAAATCAAATAATGCTCAACAGCCACATGTGTTCAAACTGTATTAATGAGATTACTYATACAGGCACTTATCGACTCAACAAAGGCGTGTTTAAAGTGGGCTCTAACGGCCGAACATTTTTGCTGTTGGTTTTTATTTATTTTCAGGGAAAGGTATTTCCTAAACTGAAGAAGCGGGTACCTCCCGGATCCAGCTCCTCGGACTCCGTCTCAGACAAAGAAGAGGACGAGGCCACAGACTACGTCTTCCGCATCATTTTCCCAAACAGCCAGTCGGAATTCGGTGGGTTTCCCTTTTTCTCAGAAGCAAAATGAAACCCGGGAGCGGTGGGCAGCGGGCGGGGCTCTTCAGATGGGTGCGTTTTGATGAAAAATGTTGCTTATTATTTGTTACAGTGACTGTAACCCATCGCCTCCATCTGACCTCTTCTTTCTCCCTTGAGCTGAGTGGACAGTCCACCTCCCAAACAGGGCCCMGGGTTGGACCGGGGAGGTCCTGCAGCTGTCGGGAGGAATTGGCCCCACTCACAGGAAGCAGCTGTAACACTGTCACACCTCACCTCGTCAGTCCATCTGTCAGCTTGCCTTGCTTTATCCCTCCTATTTTTAATATCCTCCCGGTCTGACCCGCACCTCTGGCAACGTTTATCGATGTGCTCCGTTATTAATGCCACACTGTGTCACACCTTCCTGACTGCAGTAACCTTTTTAAACAGCTGATAGGGTGATTGATCAAATGTGACTGTTGAGCTGGGAAAAGCTGTTTGCCTGTTCACCTTTCATTGTTCGTAAATATCTAACAACCCCAGCTCTGGAAAAAAGTTGTAACGTTGTGTGTGAAATGTAAATAAAAACAGAAGGCAGTGCTTTGCATTTCTCATAACCCCATATTTTATTCACAGTAGAGCATAAAAAGGAACCCATGTTGTTCTAATGCAGGGCTAGCCAATCCTGGTCCTCAAGGGATGCTATTCWAAATGTTTTATTTGCCCCAACACACCTGATTTAGTGATTCAGTTACCTCTTCAAGTTCTGCAGAAGCCTGTTAATCACCCATTCATTCAAATCAGGTGTGTTGCAGCAAAGAAACCTCTAAAACATGCATGATAGAGATGGTCGAGGACTAGGATTGGACACCCCTGTTAGCWTCGTCTTTCTGAAACATGGAAGACCTTCCCTATTAAGTCATAATTAGGATGGCAGCTTGTTGTTCTAAAACATTTKTATACTTTTCTGTATTCAGGATTCATTCAGATGTGTAAGCTGCCCATGAAAGAGAGGGACTAATGCACCCCTATACTATCAGAGAGGCCGGTTTGCTGCTTGGTACCTCTCTTCCTTAGTACGATTACTTTGGGTAACATTGATTATGTTTACTATGTTTCTTTGTGAATAAAACATGGGTTTATAACACTTTGGTTTTGCTTACATTTACACAACATTTTTTTTTTGGACTTGGGCTTGCATAATATAACGTCTTCATGCTTTCATATTGTTTGTTAATCCAGGATAACTTTGTTCTTTTTCTCTTTGATCTAGCAGGAAATCAAGCTCATGCAAACTTTACTTTGAAGTGCTTTAAGTGGGACACGATTCTGCTTCTGCCAAAAGTGTTTACAGCTGTGTTTCAAATCATCCGATTGTTCTGAAAAGCCTAAGCTGCGTGGCACTTTAAAGTGATAATGAGGATGTGTGTGTGTATGTGTGTCTTTGTACACAGCGACTCCTCCGGATCTGATGGATCAGGGAGCAGCGATGTGGCACCCCACTCTCAGGAAGTCGTCGTGTTCCTCCTGCTCTCAGGGGAGCTTCTCTGATGGCGTCGTGCACAAGGGGTGCAACCACGAGAGGTGAGACGCCAACACGGCGGCCTAGACCGAGTTGTTTTGATGTGACAGGAGGAGTCTGGGGGGCTCAACGGTGCTACAGAAACTGTAGACGGATAATGAATATAAGAACCTAGCAACTACCGAGGACAACCATGTGGCATTTAAATCAGTGGGAAAAAAGAATGTGTTGGGTGAATTAGCTGATAAGCATGACAGAAAAAAGACAAACTGCTGAGTTAATTTGCTCTGTATGGCAGTTTATCATTTGATAAAAGGTCAGCCTCAACCCTGTAATAAGCTTTAACATCAGAGATGGTCTATTATTCATGCAGGGAAATATGAGAAGTGACATGCAGGAAAACACTGGCTTGACGACAGTTTAATGATAGTGTTTTAAAGAAAGAGAGCTGCTGTGTGTGTTTTATTAAATAAAATGTGTTTTCTTTCTGTAGGACWCCTCTGAAGCTGCTGTGTGACAACATGAAATATCAGATCATCTCCAGAGCGTTTTACGGATGTATGTACTTCTTCAAWATGAGCTATTCTCATTTATAGCAAAAAAGTTCCAATCGTTTAATGCAAAATTCTGTGGAAACGTTCTGAAAAATTATAAAATATAAACATTTGTAACATCTTGTTACAGTGGGTTGACATCTTTTATGCAGAGTAGGTAATAAAAAAATGTTTAAGGCCCCAAACTGAGGTCATTCAAACATTATGTTCAACAGGTAAGACAATTATTGTTGTTGTTTTAGATCTTTTTTAAAATTTTCTGTGCATTTTTTTTTACAATTTAACTAATTCTGCATACTTCATGTATTCGTGAATGTATCAAAACGTTCTGTTCATTCAAGAGATGGGTGCCATAACTCTTTATACTTTTCCCAAATATTCAGATTTATTTTTATTATTTTCCCCTTTGAAATACATTAGAAATTTTTCAATTCCTTCCACAGTCAAAACGAACAAGATTTTTATCTTGTTTGTTTTAAATTCTGCTTCAACTAATTTTGTCTTATTCTGCTACTTTTAGCTATCATTTTTTCCACTTTTACCTACTGTTTTGGTACTTTTAGCTAGCTACCATTTTCTATTTTAGCTATTGTTTTGCTACTTTTAGCCTTCATTCTTTCACTTTTAGCTACAGTTTTGCTACTTTTGGCTACTGTTTTTCTCTGTTAGCATTACCATCTATTGTGCTGCTTTTAACTACTTTTTTGTGAATTTTGACTTGTGTTTGACTAATTTTATATTTGCTTGTTATTGATTTAACAGCTTGGTTTATTTGTTATTCAGCGTTCAGTATGGATTTTCACAGAAAATGCACTTTCTCCAGTTAGTCATAACTTTTCCACAGAGCCTYGTTTCAAAACATCTGAACTRTCTTTTTAAATAATCATCTGGTTCTTCCATCAGGGCTGGCCTACTGCCGTCACCTGTCCACCGTGCGGACGCACCTCTCCGCCCTCGTCAATCACACCATCGTGGCGCCAAACGCGCCCTGCGACGCTTCTGAGGGGCTCACTGCAGTCGTGTGGCAGACGTTCCTCCAGGACTCCACAGTAAGCATCGACTGCATCACTGAAACTCACTCGCCCACGCCAAGACACTCTGTCTGCTTCCATATTCACTCTTAGCTAATCATGCGGCACACAGTCTTAACAACAGTGTGCATGAGAGTAATGAGACTAATGCCTCCGTGAGTTTCAAACGATGTTTACACCTACAATTTATTAGAGCATTAATCACATTATAATGGGTCGATTAGTGTGACAGGAGAATGAAGAGTTTCTTATTTTGCAACATTAAAGAATTATTTTGTTGACATGTAATTAAGTGCAGGCTTTGATCCTCGCTGTGGTTGTCGTCGTCGTTGTGGCGGCGCTGATCGATGCGTGGCACATCGCTGTCACATTAAGCAGAGCAGTGAAAGAACAAAGGCTGATCAGCAGGCAAAAGCACTTCATCAGCCGCTTCTGTTTTAATTTCAGACCTACAAGGAGCAGGAGCTGCTCCGGTTGGTCTACTTTGGTGGTGTGGAGCCCTCCTTGCGTAAAGAGGTGTGGCCCTTCTTGCTGGGTCATTACCAGATTGGGATGTCTGAGGCCGAGAGGAATGAGGTGTGTGGGTTCACAGTGATGTTTTTTATGTTTGTTTTGTTGCTCCTGCAAAAAAAGTATTTTTTTTTTACTACAGGTGGATGAGGAAATGCAGGTTTCCTACCAGCAGACGATGGATGAGTGGCTGGGCTGTGAGGAGATCGTCCGTCAGCGAGAGAAGGAGCAGCACGCCGCGGCTTTGGCCAAGTGCTCCTCCGGGGCGAGCATGGACAGCTCCAGTCAGAGGATGACCCATCACGACTCCACTGTGAGCAACGAGGTAGAGCGAGCAAAAAAAGACAGAAAACTATGACATGTTTCCTCACAATAGAGCCTGAATCTACAAATGAATCTGGGATGAGAAACCTTTATACGTGAGAGAAAAGCAGTTTTTTTAATCAGTTGTTAGATAAAGGGTTAAAACATGCTGACTTTACATGAAGTGGGTTAGTGAAATGTTTTAATTGAACACACCACATAATCTACAAATTTTAAAAATATATGTGTTTTCTTCTTTTGAATTGCTCTGACTCTGCAGTCCCAGTCGTCTCAGAGCTCTGATAGACAGAGTCTGGCTCACCTGCAGAGTGATTCCAGCAGCAGCACACAGGTATTAAAAACACAACATGCATTGCTGCAAAGATCAAATAAATTAAGACCTAACATTTATTTTGAAGGAAAGCATATTGTCCTCTGCCTTTTGTCCCAGAGTTTTAAACTAAGATAATCTTATCTTGAAGAAAAGGACAAAGTTTCAGCCTGTTTGGTTATCAAGTTATCAAGCACAATCTCTCACAACATTGTGCAATCTGGTAGCACTCAGACTATGTGCTGAAGATAACTCTTAGCTACTACCACAGCAATTTTAAGCATATATATGTATGTATATAAATGCATATATATATATATATACATACACACAGGCATGGCTTTCATGGTGGCAGGCATTAAATGGCATTCCTTCAAAAACTAAAGTAACTTAATATAACATCTGTAAGAGTTTTTCAGTTAACTGATGTTTTATGTCAGTATTGCATTTTCAACCATTACTGTCCACCGCTGCATTCTCCTTGCTGCTAGTTCTTCACATCTTCCCATCCCTTCCCCTGGAGTAGTTTGCTTCCCTTTGGCTTGTTCTTTCAGGTGTTTGAGTCCGTGGAGGAGGTGGACCAGATCGAGGCAGAGTCCAAGTGCGAAGAGGCCAAGCAGGTGCCAAAGGTGCCCAACGGAGCCCTGCAGAACGAGACGAGCTCTCCGGACTCTGGGCATCCTTCCTCGAGGAACTTCTCTATCACCTCCGGCTTGTCGGACGGCTCCTTCAGCACAGAGGACAGCGCCATGGCTGACGCAACCCAGAGATCCGTGGCGGCGCCTCAGGCTCCACAGAGTTTGGAGAAACCCACAGAGGGAGACAGTGAAGCCCCGACCATCGAGAGCCAGGAGACAAAAGATGAGAAGGGCAAAGGGGAGGAGGAGAAGGCCTTTGTTGTGAGCAAAAGTGCAGCAAGCGCGAATGCCGAGGGGATTTTTGAAATGATGGTCAAAGAAGGAGCAAATCTGCAGCCTGAACCACAAGAAAACATTGAGTCAGAAACAAGCTCACATGAGAATACTAAAAAGACTTCTGAGTCACCGAAAACTGGAAAAGACTGGACTGATGGGAAAACTGTGACAGTGACAGCAGCTGCAGCACAATCCAAAGAAGAACACGTCAAACAAAGTCCTCACAAAAAAGTGGTAGCGAAGAAAGATCCCAAGCCTGAAGACAAAAACAATAAGACGATGAAGGAAATGGACAAATCAAAGACAAGTTCAGCGATTTCGCAAGAAAGTTTCACAGCCCCCAAAGCTCCTGGAGAGGAAAAGAATCGCACCTTTTCAGCAGAAGCCCGAGTCACGAGATCCGGAGGAGTCCACCCTCGGAAAGAAGAGGCTCAGGTCACAACGGACTCCGACGAGTCCCCCTCAGCCATAGAGATGGAGGAAATCCCCAAAGCTAAAGTCTCCATGGTTCCCTGGGGCCGGAAGAGACAGTGTGAGACGCCGTCCTTTTCTGAGGAGCCTCACTTGGAGCTCAGGCAGGAGGAGGACAAGCTGAGTCCAGAGGGCACTGAGTCCATCCTGTCAGAGCCGGAGATGGAGAGCCTTTACCCTCCGTTAGACTCGTTGGCTGCAGATGAAAACACAAAGAGCGAGGACTCAGCTGGGGGCCCTTACTCTGTATGTCCAATATATTTTCAACAGAATGAATGAGTTTATCACAGTAGTTCTCAAGCTTTGGTCAGTCAATCATATAAAGATTATTATTGTTATAAATGTTCTGAGGAGGTGGGAATGTTTCCTGACTCCTGAAAGAGAATGCACATCAGAAAAAAACTTCTGTGTTCATGGCCCAAAAAGTAGATTCGATAATGAGTTTATTTGTCGTTATTTTATTTGTTTCAGCAAGAGTTGTTGGATTTATACACACTGAACCTGCACCGCATCGACAAGGACGTCCAGCGCTGCGACAGAAACTACTGGTACTTCACCCCGGCCAACCTGGAGAAGCTGCGCAACATCATGTGCAGGTAGGACACTGACACCTGCAGGCCTATCCAGGATAAAAAGAGATTAATGCTGTTTGGAGTATAATAATGCTACTTAAAGTTTTAAAGGAGACATATCCTGCTTTTAAATCCTTCTTTTTCACATATATCTACATGTATATAAAATGCAACTGTCAAAAATGATTTGGTCTGAATTCCTCCTTATTGTAACTCCACAAATCCCTCTTTCACCCTCTTTCTGAGGTGTGTCTCAGATCAACTAGTTTTTGAGGCTGCCTCTTCAAATCCAAACAAGGCGCTTCATACGGCGCCCCCCTCCAGCTAAGTTTTTGTGCTTTAATGTAACTCTTTTTTAGAAACACTTCTGACCTATAATTATATTTAATGTGGTTGTTTTAATGTCATAATCCTCGTCCGGAAGCATTAGAAGCATAAACGTAAAATAGCTTATATTTTTTTTAGTTGTCTTGCAAACGATAAAATGAATTTCGAAGCTCTTGCCTCCGGTGTTGGAAGACGAGTACAGGAACGTCTCTAAATGTGGAGAAAAGTGTGACTCAGAGGGAAAGTGCATTTGAAGCTGGGTCAGGTTCAGCTCCCTCTGTTGTGTATTTACAGCTACATCTGGAGGCACCTCGACATCGGATACGTCCAGGGAATGTGTGACCTGCTGGCCCCGCTTCTCGTCATCCTGGATGACGGTGAGTCAACGCATCGATCCGCTTCTTCTCTGACATCCTGCGTATTTTTACACTTATTTAGAAGCCGTGGCATGCTCACCTCCACCTCTGCACTCCTTTCAGAGGCCAAGGCCTTCAGCTGCTTCAGCAAACTCATGAAGAGAATGAATCAGAACTTTCCACACGGGGGGGCCATGGACACTCACTTTGCAAACATGCGCTCTCTAATCCAGGTGAGACTGCACATATACTTGATCAGAGGCGATTGCTCTAATGGTGCGTTCACACCAAACATCAGCATCAGGAGCATCAGGTTTACATGCAAAGTCTGTGGTGGACGCGCTTCAATCAGCGTCGGGAAGTGCTGCGGCGCCTCAAGCGCGATTAGAGCAGCGCGATTTGAACGATCTGAGCGTTCGACGTACTTGATGCACAAATCGCTGAAGTTAGAAAATCTGAAATTTTGCAGCTCGATGCGCCGCGTCAACCAATCAGAGAGACTCCACTGTGTGACGTAGCGACAAATTTCCCGCGTCAACCAATCAGAGAGACTCCACTGTGTGACGTAGCGACATATTTCCTGACGGGACAGTTTACTGAATGAAGTCCACTAACCTGAAGCAGATGGAGAGGAGCTCTTTAGCTGAAAT
>NW_013952516.1:712129-714599 GCF_001266775.1 Austrofundulus limnaeus | reverse complement strand
GTTTTTTGCTATGTTTTTTTTAATGAAATGAATAAATACTATAAACTAAAAAAAGGATCTGTGACAGGGTCACGGATCATTTTCTTGAAAAGGAACGGAGTGTAGGATTTATAAACCAACACATTTTATTATGTAGGCCGAAATTAAGCTTCCTCTTCTTGAAAGACCAGCATCCRCCACTGTACTTGATATATTAAGAAATAAACCCATTTATTACTCATTAGAGCTAATTATATCAGTTTTTCTCTCTCTTTGTAGATTCTGGATTCTGAGCTGTTTGAGTTAATGCACCAGAACGGAGACTACACCCACTTCTACTTCTGCTACCGCTGGTTTCTCCTGGACTTCAAACGAGGTGAAGAGATGCACGGCCGCACCCAGTCGGTGCCAATTAGAAAGAAGAGAAGAGTTGCTCTTGTTTAAGCTCCGCTCATGGAGAAAAACTGTCAAAACACAAGCAGTGATCAGAGCCTGAAAAAGATTTGGATTTTATTTGCATTAAAAAAACACATTTGGGTTTCAAGTCGCAGCATAAACTCACACTCCAATTTGCTTTTTTTTAATGGAAGTTTAGTCCAGAATTTTCTGATTTTCAATTTGCCTTATCCGCAAATATTTGGTTCTGCAATGATTGACGAGCACTGAAATTCTATTCTGATGTCTTGTTTAATATCAGGATGCAAACACCACAGCCAGTGGTATGATGATGGACAAATGCATTTTACTCAGAAAGATTAAATGATAAAAAGAAACAAGACAACAAGCAAAGCTGCCACACAATAAAAATGTAAAAAATGAAATAAAAAACATCCAAATATGGTTCACAAAATCTCTAAAACAAGTACAGATCACCATCACATGTTCATTTACTACAAGAAATTAATAAAAACTGTGCACAGAAAATTTTCTATGAATTCATTAAATCCAAAATACAACTAACGCTATAAATCAGCTATAAATACCCAAAGCTGCAGTCTCCCTTGATGTGTAGTTACTGTAGTTTGGAGCAATGCCACTGATTTTGCAAAGAACTGCAAGTTCTGTAGCAGGGTCTGTGAATCAACGAGCTCAAAAATAAAACTTAATTTTTAAAGTCTGCATCAGAGCTGATAGCGAAGAAATCCTGAGCTCTGATTCGCCAAAACTTAATGCAAAAATAAAAGAAAATATGAAACAGTGAGCTGAAGACCAATCTCTGGTGGATTAAACAAAAAAAGACATGAAGACAAAGATATGGATGAGCTCAGAAAGGAAAACAGAAGGTTCAAAAGAACAAATGTATGACCAGTGTTTGTTTTTGCATTCCAGAGCTGGTGTACGATGACGTGTTTGCCGTCTGGGAAACCATCTGGGCAGCCAAGCACGTCTCCTCCAGTCACTTTGTCCTCTTCATCGCCCTGGCGCTGGTGGAGATGTACAGAGACATCATCCTGGAGAATAACATGGACTTTACAGACATCATTAAGTTCTTTAATGGTAAATGCATTGCCTCATTACTAACTGTGCAAAYGTTCAAATACTGAAATACTCAAAATGTGAAAAAGCTTGGCAGGAAGTGTTAAAAAGAACATTACTGTAAAAAGAAGCTAATGTCAATCTAAGTGCTGTAAAACTAAAGGTAGACAAACATTTAAACCTTTGGGGCTTCTTCACATTTAAGTACAGCTGAATTTGATCAGTTCTGGACAAATACCAAAGATATATCATCAGGTGGTTTTTGAGTGGAGTCACAATCTTATCGCATAAAAGAGGAGAATGAAGATGCAGTTGTGAAGAATGAACCAAAGAAGGAGTTCTTAAAAGATTTTAGGACTCAGCATATGATCAAAAATGTTGTTTCTACATAAGGTTCCTGGAGTTTAAACTTGCCTTTTGTTCTTACATTATCCAGTTAATTTTAATGATGTTCTGTTTCATTTCACATGACTCCTCAACGTGAATTTACATTTAAATTTAAAATAAAATTACTTTAGTAAACCTGAACAGATTCAGATGGAACAGACTATAGCCCTCTCGTCTCATCAGGGAGTAAAAACCTGCAGATTTAATCAGTCCGTCTCATTCACACTTGTCCTCTTTTTAATACTGATATTTGCTTTCTGTGCTCAGATGTGTTTGATGAAGCTGAAGGAAGAAACTGTTTCTTGCATAGTTTTTTAACAAGATTTGTTGTAATGAGAAACTCCCAAGTGTCTCTTCTGTCSACGTCAGAATTACTTATAGTATATTCAGAGGTACAGAATATAAAGTACCAAAAAGAAATAATTAAATAAAAGTATAAATTTCTTAACAGAAAATAACTTTAGTAAGAATGATTTTCACTAATAAGGTAAGTACTTATGTGAAAGTCATAAAACTGCTCACATTGGGCCTCATGCAAGAACCGTTCGTACGCACAGATTTGTTCTTAAATTGTGCGTACGAGTGATTTAGGATATTCAGAGGTACAGAATATAAAGTACCAAAAAGA
>NW_013952516.1:699139-710998 GCF_001266775.1 Austrofundulus limnaeus | reverse complement strand
TCTTTTTGGTACTTTATATTCTGTACCTCTGAATATCCTAAATCACTCGTACGCACAATTTAAGAACAAATCTGTGCGTACGAACGGTTCTTGCATGAGGCCCAATAATTGGGAAAGTAAAAGTACACACTAAGAAATTAAATGTTGAATTTGCTTAACCAAAATGGTTCCACTACACCGAGATGAGTAAATGGCATTAAATTAAAAATTAAAATTATTTGACCAATTTACACATTTTCCTTTAAAGAATAGGTTTAAATTGCTTTACATTTACTCAGCTCAATTTAGTGRATCCAGTTTACAAAACTCGATTAAATAAATTCAACACTACATGTTTAGAGTGCATTAACCACACTGTTTGGTCATAAGTTGTAACTTATAACTAGGTGTTAAATTTTAAAGTATAAGTATTTTTATGTTTTGAACATAACAAAATAAAAGTGCAAGTTAAAACAAAAAAAAAAACTCATAAAATTACAAATCCTCCAAAAAACTTAAGCACAGCACTGTAACAAAGTAAATGTACTTAGTTACACCTCTTACATTTTTACAATTGTGCAGCTGGTACTGAATACATTTTGAGGAGTTATTTTTTTCTGTGTAAATTTCAAAATAAACTCATCCTGTGTAAATGCTAATTTTCAGCTCATTTTCATCGTTCTTATTTGTCTCATAAAAACAATTTTAAGTAGAACAAATGTGCTAAAAACTCATTTGCCAGAGTGAATAGTAATCCTGGCATCTGCTTCAGTGCAGTACTCTTGCTGTTATGAAATATATATATATGTGTGTGTGCGTGTGTGTCTTTCAGAAATGGCCGAGCGCCACAACATCAAACAGACTCTGACCCTGGCCAGAGACCTGGTGTGCAAGGTGCAGATGCTGATCGAGAACAAGTGATCTGTGTCCTCTCATCCTTCCATGTCAAATGTAACTGGCTGTAGTAGCACAAGAGTAAAGTACACACGCATCAACACACTCCCACTACACAAAGCCTTTTACAGTCCCAGTTTGCTGCTATGAGCCTTACTGCCTGCGTCCTCTGTGGTGTCTRCTGTGTCCGCGAGAGGAGAAAAATCCGAGCGCACTTAATATTTGAAGAAGTTCTGGTTGCACAATTCAAGCCAAAACCCACTGAATTCAAACAGAGGCTATATTTATTAGAAAGATAGATTATTTTAATATCCTACTAGTTAAAAAAGTTATTTATCTTCCTCTACCTGCCCCCTGATGACTGAAAGGGGGGGGGGGGGGGGTGAATACGTCACCAGATTTTTTTTAAAATGTTCTTCAACATCATAGGAATCAAATTCAGTTTCCCACAGGCTGAATATAAAACCCACACTCCAAGTACTTTTAACACTCCAAATWTGGAATAATTAATTGTGTTTTTATTGATTTAACAACCAACAGTGTTCATGAACTGCTTTGTCTGCCAAAAAGTACGGTATGTCTCCTATATAAATTGTTGTGTCCTCAGAGGAAAAAGTGTTCAGATTATGTTGTATATTTATAACCCTAATCCTGTCTGGGCTGTAATTCTACAAAAAAATAAAATTTAACTAAATAAAAAAAAAATAATTTAAAGAAGCTTAATTTCATAATGTTTGCAAGATGTTTTGCATCATGAAGTGAACTTCTGTATGATTTGTAATTAGTGCTGCTTACTCACCTTTGACTTTGTCTCGTATTGTCTGGTGCCTGCTTGTTAAACTAATACACAACGGTTAGTGGTGTCCCTATACCAGCCTAAAACACTTGTACTTATAAGAAACACCCTGATACTAAGGACCGATACCAGTTTTATGCTTGGTCACATCATTATCTCTTCCACTTTGCAAGTAACTGATTGCAAAAAAATGAAAAAAGTTTGTAATTTGGAGACATGTGAAGATAAACACAGGTGATGTTTGCTATGTTCTTAGTAAAAGATGTGTTTTTGAAATTGTTGTGTAATGTTAAAGTACTTACTTATTAACTACTTGGTATTGGTACTCAGTAGCAAACTGAAGTACTTGTACTGGTTTTGGAAGAAAAAAAAAACAAGAAGCTAGTATTGGGACACTCCTAAGAAAGATCAATCAGAACCGTCCAGATGAGGCAGCAGACCGTGATGTGGTTCCATTTTACTCAAATCATTCTGTATAAGAGCGCTTCAGTTAACAGTTTAAACAAAGAGCTGCAGTTCGGCACAGTTTGAGCACGATCTGCAAACGTTCTCTTGTTAAAGGAAAAGTTTTAATGTTTTTGTCAAACAAGGCTGCACACTTTGATCTCAGTTCCTCGTTCTCGTCATTCAGAGCCTGAAACTTCAGTGAGTCGTTCTTCAAGTGTCGTTCGATGAATGTAGTAAGTTTGATCACATTTATTCAAAGTGTTTTTGTTTGTGAATGCYACCTGCTGTCAGATAACCCATTTTGAATTTACTCTTAACATTTTTATGCCAAAGTATTTATTGTTTGATTTCCTCTTTTGGGTTCTGTTTTCATTGTAGAGCTGATTTTTTATTATTATTATTTTGTGGCCAGTTCTACATGTGTATTGTAAAACAATCAGTTCATATACATATATATATATATAATATATATTAAATGGTGTATGTTCTTATAATAAAATAAATAAAATTGGAATCATTATTTTTCCAAAACCTTGTTGTATTGTGTGTTTTGCTAAATGAATTTAAAGGTGTGCATTGCAAAGTTCAAATCAACACAATACTGGTCTCATATTGATGGCTAAAGTGTCCTTAAATGTAAAATCTATAACCAAAATTTGTAACCAGATGCCAGCTCTATTTGTTTACTGATACGGAAAGAGCCAAAGTGACTGAAAATATGTTAAATGTTCAACTTGCTGATGGTATTTGTTTGCCTAATGTATAATCATTAAACAAAGCACATCTGAAGCTTGTTGAGTCACATTATACTATAATGTGACTCAAGCTTCAGATGTGCTTTGTTTGCGTTGAATGTGGACCCACATAATGAATGAATGAATAAATGAATGAATGAATGAATGAATGAATGAATGAATGAATGAATGAATGAATGAATGAATGAATGAATGATACTTTATTGATCCCAAAGAGAAATTATAGTTGGAACAACCCATTCAAAATGTAGACAAAACACAACAGACTTGTAGAACAAGTGCTCCGGGCCCTGCTGCTGCACAGAACAAGAATCATCATCATGAAAAAACATCATGAGAAATAACAAGAGGACAAAAAAGAACCTCATACTGTATCCTCTTTTCAGGACATAATATGAGGTACAAAAACCCCTGCAAAGAGCAAGAAATATTGGTGGGGGGAGTAAGGGATGGGGTGGGGGTAATGGGAATAGGAGAGAGAAACACAGGGAATGCAGCAAAGGCAGTGAGTTAAAGGTACATGTATCTGAAGCCGTAAAGTGTTGTGTGCACATGCGTGAACATCTGTAAAATGAAATCGTGTGTAAATCAGTCCCTCCGAACAGCCCCGTCCAGCCATAGTCTCAGAATAATGATGTTGTTGTGTGTCCATCTGTGTGACCTTCGGCTTGCTTCCAGTCAACCAGTTCAAACAKTGGCAGGAGGGAAAGGTGGGCGGAGCATCAGTATCCAAAACATCCATGGAGAGATACCAGACTTCAAGGCCATGCGGKGGGTGCTGCTGTAACAACGATCACAACTGTTATGGGAAAAGGCTGACAGAAGATTTGCTTGTGGCCTTCACGTCTCACCAGAACCTCTCAAGGGCGAAAACTTCAAACAGCTGAATTTGTTGGTCACATCTCACCTCATACCAGTCACAACTTCTCCAGGATCTTTTTGAGTTAGATTAAATAACTCTGGAAAACTACACGAGTAAACTCTTTCAAATGGCACCATTTGCTGTAGTTCTAGTTTGCAGTGAGTACCATTAATTAAAAATGCATCGTAAATGTGGACAAATGATAAAAAAAACAACATTTAGAACAATTAAATCACAGTAAGCCTATATTTTTGTTTATCCTATGGTCTTAGCAAATATRTAATTGATGCTTTGCATTGACACATCTACTTTCATAAACTTGACATTTCAGATTTTAAAATAAACGTCCTTTATTGCTCAATTTTATGCTTTTTTTCTTCTAATAGTAAAATATGATTTTAAGAAACTGGAGGAAACAGACATGTCATGAGTCACTTCAATAACTTTAGTTGTTTCTTTTTAATTTGCATCGAACTAAAATATTAAATTATTTGCATACTAATCATTACATGCAAAAGAAAAAATTGGGTGGCAGATGTATATGAAGTTCTCATATACACTGCCTCTGTCAGTGTGCCCCAGGGCAGCTGTGGCTACAATGTAGCTTACTGCCATCAGTGTGTGAATGTGTGTGTACATGGTGAATGTCTGAGGTCTAAAGCACCTTGGGGTCCAAGTGGACTTGATAAGACGCTATACGTATATGTTCAAGCCATTTATTTACCGCCAGAGTTGTAAAGTAACTAAGTACAAATACTTTGTTACTGTACTTTAGAATTTTTGGGTATCTGTACTTTACTTGAGTAATTATTTTTCAGCCTACTTTTTACTTCTACTTCTTACATTTTCACACAATTATCTGTACKTTCTACTCCTTACATTTTTTTTAAAAAAGTCAAGAAGTAGAAAGTTGTTACTTTTGTTTTTGCTTGTTTTCATTGCAGCTTGTTGTTGTAAAAAATAAAATCTATCCATGTAAATTGAGCCTCCTAGATGGAGTGAATTTAACTGTGGTTGAATGAGAAGAATAAATATATAAAATTCTGATACCGTATTAGTTTGTACACAAACAAATSATGTCACACTCCAGCAGGACATAATCATTAAAATAAAAGGACTGTACTTAAGAAGTTTTTTGTATTTACTKAATTATATTATTACATTTGGCCGCAGCCCTCAGGTAGATTTTCATTTTGGGGAAAAGGTTTGGTCAGCCTTGATATATGTATATAAACTGAAACAGCTAGACTAGTGCATCCTGAATTTAACATAAAATATTTTAATACAACAGTCATTTCTGCATTTTTTTAGGGAGGTCACCTCCTAATAAATGTCATTACAGAAAATCTAACTGCTCATTTTAAATCAATACTTTTACTTTTAATAGTACAAAAAAATCAGATACTTTCAGATACTTTAATACTTTTACTCAAGTAATATTCCTAAAGGAAACTTTAACTTTTACCAAAGTAATTGGTAAGATACTTGAACTTTTACTCAAGTTTCACTTTGTGGCACTTTATACAACGCTGTTTACCAGTGAAGTTCACCAATTCTCAAAAATTATTTTTCAACGGAAACAAAGAAAGAGACAAATAAAAATAGGTATTTAAAAAAAGAATGTACATGAAAACAGGGACTTGAACCCTCACTTGGACTGTCAGATTAAAGTCTGATGCTCTGAGAAGGAGACAAAAGAAAAACATAGACCCGAAACGGGACTTGAACCCTSGACCCTCAGATTAAGGTCTGACGCTCTACCGAAGGAAAGAGACAAATAAAAGTAGAAATAAAAGAAAAGGGTACGGCTGAACCGGGACTTAAATAATGGACCCAAGACTAAAAGGCTGGTGCTCTATCGAAAATAAAAAGCAGAGAAGCAAAGGAGAAACTAACGCCCGAACAGGGACTTGAACCCTGGACCCTCAGATTAAAAGTCTGATGCTCTACCGACTGAGCTATCCGGGCGCTCTTGAAGGAAMAAGCACCGTAATCCGTTTTGATAAAATAAAAATAAACAGTTACATTGCATCCTGTTGTGAATATATGCGTGGGAGGGCTAACCCTGTGGCTTGGATTAATCGAATTTTCCTGTTTAACCTGATTTAGGATAATTTACTTGTGTTTCACGAATTATATATGTTATGTGTGTTAATTTGTTTTCTGCTATAAAAGACTATTAATTTTACAGTAAATCAACTGTACGAATTTTCAAAATCATTTAAGATCTATATTCATAAAGGTGCAGTATCTAACAAAAACCAATCATTTTATAACAAAATTATCTGTCGTGAACCCGGAAGTGATTGCCTTCCTCCTGCTGCTAAGTTCGTGTGGAGTTAGTAGCTTAGCTTGGATCAGAGCTAACCTTTTTGGTAGAAAAGATTATTAAAATGAGTTTTATMTTTCATGTCGGACAGAGGTAGCTGAGTGAATTTGTCCACGATGTCGTCGTTCCGCCTCATAGTTTCACTGAAAGTCTTTCAGCCTCCATGTAAGCTGTCAACGAAGGGTTTCTGCTCAGGAAGATACGGAAGAGCCATTAGCTGCCTGAATTTAACCCGACATTTCAGCTCCGAGTCGCATAACACTAAGGTTAGACAAAAACGTGTTTCAGTAAATCAGCAATAAGAACTAATAAACTGTTTGTTTGTTTGTTTGTTTGTTTGTTTGTTTGTTTGTTTGTTTGTTTGTTTGTTTGTTTGTTTGTTTGTTTGTTTTACCTCACCTGTGTATGTTTTCTACAGGTGCCAAAGGCTCCAACGTGGAAACCAGTACAAGAGGAGCAGCTTCCTCCGGTAAAATCCTCATCATAGCTCCATGTTTATAAACACAGAACAGGATTTCAGTAATACACGGTATACAGGTTTTTAATCTTCTTCGAAGCTTCAGTTATCCAAAACTTTATATCCTAATTATGTCCTAATCAGGCCATACACTAAATATGATGCTGCAACACAATCATGTGAAATAATGAAAGGCCTAATTACTTAGCAGAAATGATTTGAACACTGTCCACATTTTCTTTGACAAGTACAAGACATTTCTGGTCATTTTCATCATCAGTGATGGTGGAGAGAAGCTTTCATGCATGTTTCTAAAAAATGCAGTGTTGTTTCACAGCCTGCCGTAGTCCCCGCTGATCTGGTCGACAAGCTGGAGCGACTGGCTTTGGTGGATTTCCGCACCAAACAAGGCCTGACCTGTCTGGAAAAGGCCATCCGGTTTGCAGACCAGCTTCACCTTGTCGACACGGCAGGAGTKGAACCGATGGATTCGGTTCTGGAGGACAGGTAGTTCTGAACGACGGATTAAATTGCCGTTATAAACCAAAAAGGCTTTTTGATGTTACGTTTCCTCACGTGGTTGTGCTTTATCCACACAGAGCTTTGTATCTAAGGAATGACACGGTCACGGAGGGCGACCATGTCGAGGAGCTGCTTAAACTCGCAAAACACAGGGTCGAAGAATATTTTGTTGCACCACCAGGTATAACAGAAACCTYGTTATGTTTCTTTCCACACATGAAATTACGGAGCCCGCGAGGAGACATGGGGGGATTTTTTTTTCTTTTGCGTTCCCTTGCAATACTTTTGCGTTACCTCACAATGCTTTTGCATTACTTCGCAAATTGTTTTGTGTTCCCACGCAAAAAAAAAGAATTGTTTTGTATATGAACTGAATTAAATCAGACTTTTATTTTGAAATATCCAGTTACCAAAACAAGATGTCTCTTCACAAGTTTGTGAAATTGACATTGACGTTGCGTGGCTGCACTGTGTTAAAATATCGACATATGACATACGACCATGCGTGGCTGTGTGACATATTCATTCTGAAGCTGAATTAAAACAGTAGGCTAACTCGCTAATGGTGAGCAGGTGAATTTGTTAATAAACCGGCAGGCACAACAGTGTTAAACAACATTTGTGAGGGAACGCAAAAAAACAAACAAAAAAAAAAAACTCATGACCCCTTGCGGGCTCCGTATAAAATAATCATTTATAAAAATAAATAAATAAATAAAAACTACCCTTTTCTCATGTTTTGTTCATAGCTACAGAGTCATTACCGGCACTCCTTTTGTTCTTGTTCCACAGGAAATATTCCTCTACCTGAAAGGGAGGAGAGGACTGCCATGCTGAAACACTCCGAGTTCTGATGGGTTCATTTGGATTAATTTTTTTTGATTTGTTGCAAGTGTTTTGTTTTTAATTGGGATATGTGTGTCTGTCATGAACTACAGTATGGGTCAAATGTGCTGAGCTCATAATTTACACGTTCAAATTGGTCATTTCAGTTTGAGAAACGTCAGATGTGTGTGTGGCAGGTTTCACACCCACCAGCTTTTACACAGCTTCAGACAAACCTGTATAGGTTTCAGTTTCAGTTCTTATAGTAAAAGGTGAATAAGCTGTGTTTGGAGGAATTGTTTTACTGCACATCACAGTTTAGACCTACATTATTTCAATCTGGCTTTTCTTTCATGTAAATTAAGTTTTACTTAATCAGAATAACCAACAGAAACTTTATTCTGGAGGGTGACTGATACATCGGCCGGCCAATATTTGTGTTGTTTTATTTTGTTCTATTTTATTTTATTTTTTGTGTTTGCATCAGCTGATGCATGCATTCGCCGATAAAATAAAGACAGTCTTACCTTCAAAATTGTTTGTTTTTATTGTTATATATCTAAATGTTCTACCTTGTTTGCTATCCATTTTTAATGTTTTATTTTGTTAATTTTTTTAATTTTTGTTTAAATTAAGACGTGTGTAGCATTATTTATCGTCATTTTAACATGTAAATAGAGGAAGAAAAATCAGTGTCGGCTTTAAGAATCAGCCTTTTAAAAAAACTAATTGATCTCCACTTTATGCTAACGGATTTGTAGCGAACCAACACTGTAATTCGTCCACTTCAAAGCCACACCTGGATGCAGTGATTTAGCAACGTCTTGCTGAAATAACTGGTTGCTTTCTTTGAATAAAATGATCAAATGACAGCTTTTGTTCTAAAAGTTCCAGATGTGTAAGCTGCCCATACCATWAGCATTACCATACTATTAGAGAAGCAGCTGGATGGTCCCTCACCTTGTGGTGTAGAGCAGTGGTTCCCAAACTTTTTATCTTCTGACCCACAAAATATCCAKGGCAAAAACTTGTGACCCCAAATATTACTGGTCTGAGTACAYAAACTTTGTTAATAACCCTAAAAACACAGGCTTTTTGACAATCTAAACAGCTTGTACACAAATATAAATACTTAATTTTACTTATTTTGTGTTTTTGTAATARTTATAGGGAAAMTATTACATCAGCAATTATTTTATTACCCTTTAAATTGATTTCTGGAGATGATCCAAGGTGCTTCATGACCCATAATTGGGTCCCAAGCCCAACTTTGGGAACCAAAGTGCAGTGGTTCCCAAACTTTTCAGCTTTTGACCCACAAAATAACAGTAGCAGAGACCTGTGCCCACAACTATTTTTGGATGATAAACATTTGTATCAGGTCAACAAAACATGGGCATAATAACAATATTTATCTGTTTAAAATTTACTAACCTCACTCCTTTGTAACAAYTAAGGCAAAAATGTAATTAATTCAGAAAGTCTATTCAGGACCCCATCTTGATGTTTCGGGACCCCACTTTGGGTCCCAACCCCAACTTTGGGAACCAAAGGTGTAGAGGACATGACATCTGTGGTTTTCAAAAGAAAATCCAAATTGTCTGACCACAGAAGAGCCTGCAGCCATCAAATTCAGAACCACTAAACGGATTGAAATATGCACAATATCTTAGTTTAAACCTTTCATATGTTTACACACGTTTATGAGGTTTATGTCTTATATTTGAGGATGTTTTAGTTTTATTGATATAAAAGTATGAATAAAAATCTAATTAAAAAATGACTGGAATATTTTTTATTTATGCCAGACAGCCTAAATAATTGTTTTTCTTAGATCTTTCTGCTGTGAAGTCATGAACGTCTCCTTTTCGTTTCGTTTTGTTTTGTTTCGGTGTGAGCTGCTCTGATGGCCTGATGAATCATCAGCACCTGACTGACGTCATGATCTGACCTCCAGCTGTCAGGAACATCAGCTGTTCCTCCCTCTCACCTGCTTGTGCAGGTTGATTTGTTTTAAAACAAAACACCTTGTGAAGGAAAACCCCTCAACACAAACAGCAGGTCATGTTAGGAGAATGGAAACCGAAAGTGTTTGAGGCTGATCTGGAAAACGAATCTTACCGAGGAGGCGGGGCTGAGTCCAGTCTATAAAACCAGCCGGAGCTTATCTCTCTGAGCAGGTTTAACTTTCCATCACTGAGAACTGAAGGATTATCCATTTCTAAAAGATCAAAACAACAAGGTAGGCTTTTCAGAATAAGATCACTTATTTTACCAAACTTTTTTGGTTTGTTTAAAACTAAATACTTTTTTTTTCAGACTTCCATCATGGAGATCATCATCACCAAGCTGGACGGAACGTCCTGCACTCTGAATGTAAGCCCCCATGACACCGTGGGCTCTTTGAAGATCCGCATCCAGGACAAACTGGGGGAGTCCGCCGAGACCCAGARGCTGGTTTTTGATAACGGCCGCAGGACCCCTTTGGAGGACGACTCCAGGACCCTGAGCTCCTACAACCTGCAGTCCGGGTCCCGGGTGTCCCTGCTGGTCACCCGGCCCTCCACCATCCAGGTGTTCCTCCGAAACGAGAAGGGACAGACGACCTTCCACATCAAACCCGACGAGACCGTGCGGGACTTCCGGAGGAAGGTGCAGGAGACTGAGGGGGTCCAAGACAGTCAGCAGAGGCTGATCCACGAGGGCCGGGAGATGATGGAGGGGAAACTGATGGACTATAATGTGAAGGATATGAGCACGATCTACCTGACTCTGCGCCTGAGAGGAGGCTGAGGACTGWTAATGTTCCAATTTAGTCTTAATAATCGAAGCATTCCACGTTTGTATTGTTTTATCACAAAAAAGTTTATTCTAACAAATAACTATATTGAAGAAAACCTAATAAAAGTATTAAAAAAATTTGTTTTTATTCAGCCCAGCAGGTGGCGCTCAAGAGACACAACAGATAACTTTACATCATATTTACCTGCTTGTTAGCAAAATATATCATTAACCAAAGGATTATATTGAAACTTGCAGAATACAATCAATACACGTACATCTACAATCGATTAACATTTGGAGTCAACCCAAYTAAAAATGGTCGCCACAGTCCACTCATTAAAAATGGCTGTAATGCAGTAATTTCCTCAAACATCGTGCTGAAAATTGATATAAACTAGCTGAGAGCCTTTCACAACAAATGATATTCATTACATACATTTGCTTTAAAACTTAAGCATTAATGCTTGGAGTTCACCCTGTTTGTTAGCAAAATTTCTTGTGAACAACAGGACAGGTTTTAATGAAATTTTCAGGATATCATCRTTGCATGTACATTAMAACTGATTAACTTTCAGAGTCAGTCCAATTCTAGATGGCTGCCACTGAGAATCAACASTAGCCACCACAAAAAGTGGCTATAACTCAGTTTATTTTACAGATATTTTACTAAAATTTGACGTTTGTAGCTCTGAGCCAATAAATCAGCTACATTATCTCTCAACATGAGATGATTATAATCTCTCATAAAGTCTTGCATAAAAGGCGGTGGGTGAATGCCCTCAATTTTGTTTTAGTTTGACTATACAGGCGTTTGGCAGTGGAATGTTAAAAAAGAAAACTTTAATCCTGTTCTTTTCACACAACATAATGGCTGCAGTCACATACCCWGAGTTTTAGAGCAGTCTCTTAAAGTGGCTTAAACCTGATGTTAATCTGAAGAATAACAACACAACAAAAACCCTTGAGCACGTTAGGAAGTTAGATTCTGTCAGTCCTCGGTTGCAGCAATCTGCGAAGAAACTTCAGGGGGCATCATTTCCTCACAGATGCCAGGTAGGCGTACCAAAACAGGGCGATCACGTTGGCAAACAGCACTCGAAACTAAAACACACACACACACACACACACAAAGATGAATTAGGTTTTAGATTCAATGGGCCTCATGCAAGAACCGTTCGTACGCACAGATTTGTTCTTAAATTGTGCGTA
>NW_013952516.1:682314-698881 GCF_001266775.1 Austrofundulus limnaeus | reverse complement strand
GACGTGGCATGTTCGTACGAACCCTTTGTACGAACAAAAGTAAGAGAAATTTAGGATAAGAATACGAACATGTTCTTGCATGAGGCCCATTCTTTTTTTAAATGAAAGAAAAAAAAAACCTACCTGAACAGGCACAAAGTTGACGTTTATGAACTGGAAGGGGGTCCAGACCTTCCAGTTCATCTTCAGAGCTGTCCAGTAACTTTTTCTCAACTTCTTTTCAAAATCCTGCCAACCTTTAGCCTGAAAAAAAAATGCAAATAAGTACTTTACTTTTATGGAAAACCACTGAAGTAAATATTTTCAAACTGCATCATTTGATGTGGCTCAAGATAACCAAAAACGTGATATGTAACGTTTGAGCTAAGAGTCAGTAAATCGCATTCTTTTTAACAAAAAGATACAAACTGTGTGCAAGAATTTTATGTTTTTACTTGGCTGACAGATCCTGAGAAGAAGACCCACCTCCAGGATGTTCATAACTGCGTAGAAAAGGAGCAGAAATCCAGGGGCAAAAAAAAGTCGGTCCAGCAGCAGTCGTTTCACCACACACAACGGATCCGTGGTGGGCATCCACACCTCCATCAGCTGGTAAAAGTAATGGCTCACTGGTCCTGTGATTAATAATCTGCAAAAYGCAAAAAAATAAATAAACAATAGCTACAACAGCTTTATTGTTGCTTTATACACAAATGAAGTAGTTTTTTGTGTTCAGTCTCACCCATAAATGGCATATCGTGTAGCTCCAGCCACATCTATGTCATTGACCTCAGCTCCTCTTTGGGCCTTTTTTCTCGCCTCCAAATACTGCGAGAGCAAGTTTCCTAAAGCTGAAAGGATGGCACTGAAATAATGAAGAGTAGAAACAAAAAACACTCTTATTAGACAACAGGTACGTTTGCACGTTTCTATTAAGCATTAGATGAAAGATAATCAGTGTTCAGTGTTGTTAGGGGAGTTTCTCCTGGCAGATGCTGATTGGCTGAAACCAGAATAACCTTTGTGTTTAGTGCAAAGAAAGTGGTTTGTAAAAGCAAACTTCTAGCAGGGGGTCAGACAATTTTAACATCCTAATAAAGGAGATACAAGCTAATTCAGTCGGTCAGTAACTTTAAATAAAAAACGCCTACTTTATTGTTACAGTTCTGAAACAGAGAAGTAAAGGCAGATACGAGTTGAAGAGAAGAGTTGCTGACCTGGTAACAGATTTAGTGAGGATCGGGTATTTTTTCAGAAGGACCAAATACTGCTGCAGCAAACGGAACTGAATGGAGCCATCCCGGACTGGYAGACTCTTCACGGGCATCGTTATTCTTCTGACTCTAGTCTACACACTTTTGCACCGTACACACACACTGCAAACAGAAGAGACGGGCGTTCCTCTTCCTGTCCACGTTGCTACGTCATAGGCGGAGCCCCGCCTACACGTCGGAGACCGAAAGTATTTTGTGAGGATAAAAACAAGTTCATAAATGCCGTTTTTTTACGCACCCAATGCTCAAGATTTTTTTAACGAAATAATTTTGCTCAAGAAATTGCTAAATCGATGCAACAACAATGAAGCACAATGTAACAATAATTTATAATTTACGATCTGAAACAAAGTCCTCTTGCAAAAATGTTATTTTATTTACTAACATATTTATTCTGTATTTTTCCAAGTTGTTTCTTTAATCTACTTTTCTGCTCAGTTTATGTGAAACTGCATTTTCTTCTGTTGTGAATTGTGCCTTAGTATACAGTATTTTAGGATCCTTAATAACAAATAAAATGAGTGAAACCCCCCCATAGATGTTTACTTTAGGATAGTTTTTATTTTTATTTATTTATTTTGTGGGAACAGAAGTCGACAAAATTGCCCAAGGCCTCATTTTATTCCTAGTTATTTCATTCTATGCTAGTTTAACTTATTGTAACCTTGATCATGATAATCTTTCAGTTACTAAATGTCAACAAAGCTGACCTTGATAACACTGGCTGATAAAGCCAACACGATTGTATGGACCAAGTTCAAACACATAAAAAAGTACAAAGGAAACAGGTATAATTATAGTACAACAAAAATAAACATGACCTCTATATCTTTGAGTAAAATTATGTAATTTTAAAACACAAGTCAAATAAGCCCTAAAATAAGAAAATCAGTGTGATGACTAATATTTTCCTTGCACGTTAATCCTCCAAATCAGTCTAATATATTTTGCATCATATTCCCTTTTAAAAATGTAGGCTTGAAGATGCTCACTAAAACTTAAACGTTAAAAGTAATGCTACATTACAGATGTTAGGGAGCGCTGCTAAAAAAACTTTATTGTGCAAGTTATAAAGGTAAACAGTGAATGAACATATTTACAACAATGAAACCAGACAACATTCAAAGAACCAGAACAGTAAGTTTGAAGGTAAAAGAAAACGTTCAGAACAAACAACTAACATGAATTTGTTTTACAAAAACATAAAAATATAACTAACTGAAAATAAAAAAAAGCTTATAGATGGGTTTTTGGTCTGTAGTTAATGAACACTCGTGTTAGAAAAGCTAACGTGGACAGAACTTATAGAGCCTTCCAGTCTATGGGAGACTTTCCTGCGCTCTGTAGCAGATCGTTGGCCTTTGAAAAATGCCTGCATCCGAAAAATCCTCGATGAGCAGACAGAGGAGAAGGGTGCACAGCCTGCAGGACGTGGTGGCGTTTCTATAATCAGACAGCAGGAATCTGTGAGTTGTATATGAAAATATGTTAACAAAGCTGACATGAATAAAGGGCAGACGTACTCTGTTAATAGCAGCTCCTTTCTTCTGCGCGTACGCTCCCCACAGCATGAACACAACACCCTCCAGATTGTTGCTGAGCCACTGCACCACAGCGTCAGTGAACACCTCCCAGCCTCTCTCTTTGTGGGAGTTGGCTTGRTGCGCTCGGACAGTCAGTACAGCGTTGAGGAGCAGCACGCCTGGAGAGCCGATTCACAGGAAGAAACAGCAGCAGTTTTGTTAAAGTGATTCTGTGTTTCATCATGTAACAGACTGCAGCTATTCAAAAGTACCCTGTTCGGCCCATCCAGTCAGATCTCCATGACCAGGGTGCTGAAAACCTTCAATGTCTGAGGCCAGTTCTTTGTACATGTTCTCCAAACTGAAAACAAAAGGCATGGAAGAGGTGGCGTGAAAAGACGCTCCTGGACTGATTTCAACTTTAATGAGTTCAGACCTGGTGTTTTTTCAAACCTGGGAGGGGGAGGAACTGGTCTTTTCACACTGAAGCACAGTCCATGGGCCTGGTTGGGACCATGATAGGGATCCTGGCCGAGAATTACCACTTTGACCTGAAAAGAGGCACACCATTGTGCCATTCGCCAATTACCCAAAGACAGGATGACATGGTATTGATGAAAACAAAATAAATGTGCAAGACAACATCTAATATGAGAATGTGTTTTCTCCTGTAACAGTTATTTAAGTTGCTCATCTCTCTACTAAAGTCTTCATACCAACAGTTCTGGGTTCAAATATAAAAAAGACTTTACTTTCTGAGGTTTCCCAAAAGAAACATCTCTCACAGACTGCTGGCGGCCTACAATACTGCCTGTGTGTGGTTTTCTAGCTTTGCTGTGGTGAAGAGAAAAGCACTACAGAGCGTCAGAAAATACAGAAAATACAGCAGGAGTCATCACAACCTGGACATAAACTGAATGCACAGAACAATAACAGAGCAAAGAACAGCTTTTGCCTCACTGTTGTAAAGCTGCCAATTCTTGGGATGTTGTTTCGTCAGCAGCTGCTGCAACTTTCTTCCCAAACTGCTGTGACCAGATTTAGCAAGGCTGCTTGGTGCGTTTGCTTGTAATTTTCTCCTGCTTCGTTAGTGAATTTCAAGAAACCGCGCTGACGTCAGGTAGTTAGCTACAGCCTCGTCTTCAAGTTTTTAATTTTTGTTGACGCGTTTTGAAGAGACAGTTTTTTGAAGAGGATCAAAAGTAAATCACCTGAGTTTTTCTAGTGAAAACTTAAAGAGATAAGCTGCCACGAAGAACATTATTTTATCTGCCCTTGTTCCAAATTTGATAATGATTTGAAACATCGAAGTATGTTTTTTTAAAAATCCGGAATAGCGCTTGTTGCAAAGTGTTTTGATGCTCGTCTTCGTCACTTGACGCATTTAACACGCTGTCATTGGTTGAGGAGCTTTGTTTACAAAACAGATGTCCACCTGGTTTTTGAATTGTTTTAATTTCCTTACTTTCTAAGACATATTAAGTTGATTTGATGCTGCAGTTTGCCTTGTAATGTTATTTTATACCTTTTCTGCTCTTTTGCATTGGCTGTTATTAAGTTTTATTAGGTTTTTTAGGATACAAGATGCTTCCTACAAAAACCAGCAAGTGAATTTTTCTTAAAATTCCATGGCGATATCTTGAACACTGAGAAAGTTATGAGCAAAATTAGAAAACAGCAAGGTGAAATGGTCACAAAGGCCCCATTGGTTCTGCTGTGAACTGCAGCAAGAAAACATGAGCTGATTTCACCTAAACAAACATCAATAACTTCCCTCATACTTGAGATAATCACGATTTTGGTGTTATTTTGTATGGTTTGAAATGTTCTTTTGGAATCCGCTGTCAGATTTAATATTGGTGTAGGATTAAAAATTTATCCACATCCCTACCAGTTCTTGTTTTAACATGCAATACTGATATAATATATGGGTGTGTATCACTGTATTGTTTTATATTTCCCTTTTAAGCTTTTGCATTTTTATTAAAGGATGGAACGACATGTTAACATTTACATTCACTTCATAAATCTGGATAATCCACAACTTACATCCCGGATGCCACAGGTCTGAGTCCAGGTGAAGACGTGCTCAGCAGGTGGGTAAACTGTGTGGCGTTTTCTCTCGTCAGAAACAAAAGTCATCAGCTGCGACACAGACACAAAAGCATTACAGCGGTTATGTTACACGTAAACAGCAGAAGCAGAGTTATTCTCCGTCTCTACCTGTTTGAAATACGGCTTCGCGAACTCAGCGGACAGCCCCGTCCTCCAGCTCTCCCCGAACTCCGACGGCGTTTGAGCGGAAGCGCGTTTCTCCAGCGCCGCTCTCTTGTTGCGGGCGATCCGGTCCAGCTGCTCCGAGGACAGGGGAGCGGCGCAAGGGCTGTGCGGCTCCAGCTCCGGCTTCTGCTTCTTCTGGATGGTTTTAATAACGCATTGAGCAAAGCACAGACTCGGTGAGAAAGCCTGGAGTGGAACTGGCTTTAACAGCGGTCGACAAAGCGGCGCTAACGCTCTCATGTTGTGCTAAAGCGGTTAGCATGACGCGCTCGACAACACTGGGAACACCGAGGTGTCCGTGAACGCAGCTTTAACCACGCTGCTTGTCGAGGGGGGAAATACAAAACTCGCAAATACAAACAAGTAATGTGAGCGTTTTTAGCAATAACATAAAAACGTTTTGTTTTCGTGTCAGTTAAGTTGCTAAAGTTGGAGAAAGAAGTGACGCTCACCGGGTCTTTCGCATGCTCCTCGGTGTCATTTAACTCCTTAGAAACCCTCTTCTTCGAAACTGGGGAGAAAAATGAATTAATAGTTTTCTGTCCAATCATTTTTCCAGGTGACACTTAGGCGGTGAACTGAGGCAAACGACCTGAGTTAGTTAATCATCTAAAAACGAGAGCCAAAACACTGAAATCGTTCAGCGTGATTTAAAAAAAAGAAAAAGGATTCGCGCCAGAAATTAGTGACGACAACATTTATGATAATGAGCTGAGTTGTGTTCAAGACCAGCAAGGAATTGCTAAAACTTCACTTTTAAATGTTTGCTGCCTGAAATAAAGCAAACATTAAAACACATTTTGGAAATAAAATGAGCACTTGTTGATTTTTATTTTCTGTATTTATGCATCAAATAAATAAAAGTATAGATTTGGGAGCTAAAGTAAGATGATTATTTTTCTTTGGTACATTTCCAATAAGAAAACAAAAATACATAAAACAAAACGTGAACAAATCAAAGCATGGATGGATGGATGGCAATGAAACCCATGTTTAACTTTTTTAAATGTTTGTATGGTTTTGGCTTCTTCAGGGAAAATAACTCTGCAATGAATAAGCATCACCTTTACGAAAAGAATAAATGCCTGTGCGATGATGACATCCTACAAAGAAGTCCAAAGAAACAAATAAAACTAGAGGAAGATGAAAGCGTAAATGATGAAGACTCGGATGCAGATGTAGGAGAGTTCTCTCATCCCATTCCTTGGCAAAAACTTGAAGCAGAGGAACTGGACTGTGATTATGCGTTGCTCTTCTCAAAAGGGGAAGCAGATGATCTCTTCACACGGCTGGAGGAAGAGGTGGTGTACTCAGCAGGTACAATATCAGCTCTGTTTCTGTACAAAATATGATGGGAAATTCAGAGAATTTTAAATGACCGTTGCTGTTTTTCCTTCCAGGAGACGATGCAAAGGTCCAAGTGTTTGGAAAGGTGTATAACATACCCAGAAAACAGGCAACCTATGGAGACACAGGCCTAACTTATACTTATTCTGGGATAACACGTTCAGCCAGCCCATGGACTCCAACTTTGGAATACATCAGAGAGACGGTCACGAAAGCAACAGGACAGACATTTAATTTTGTGTTGATAAACAGGTAACACGTCACAAACAAGACTACAGTTTAGGATAAGCATATTGAGGGTGCAAAAAAGACATTTTTTTTAGCTTTGAATCATGTTATAATTCATCAAAAACATGCTCAGTGTTGTTTTGACTCATACATGCATATTTGAGAAATCCTTGAATCTCCTGTGGTAGTCATGTGGAGCAGCCTAAGCACTTGCTGGTACAAAGCTCCGCCTATTTGTACAAAGCTCCTCCCCGGAGCTCAGTCTGCAGCTGATCTCCCGCCCCACAGAGCACACCTCCCCTGACCTATTGTTGTGAAGAGGTGAAGCGGAAGTGTTGGAAACGGTAGGAGGTTCTTAAAGAGACAGAGGCCAATTTCAAGTCGTTTTGACTATGATGCAAAGTCTAATTTATTTTTCATATATACAGCCTTTTCATAACAATTGAAGTTAACACAGGCTATGTTCACACTTCAGGTCCTAATGTTCAATTTTTTGGCGTGAACGTTCACATTATATTTTAAATGCGACTTCCGTCTGACTCCAACGTGAACTCTCCACGGCCCTGATGTGACCCACGTGCACAGAAGATGATGTGATGTCACATTCAGCTTGCAGTTTGCAGAATTAGCTAAACATGGATGCTATTTGTTAGAATGTCGATTCTGAAGCTGTTGTGCAATCAGAGCCGATTAAATATTTAAATGGCATGCTTGTTTAGTTAAGTGTTTATATCTGAACCTGCCTCTGACCGGATGCTCGGGTGCAGCATTTAATATTTGGAAAGAAGCGACGTGCTAAAAGTAACTTATCGATCGAGTAACTTTAGTATCGATGCGGTCAGTCCGGTGTTACTGTCATGTGTTTCTATGGATTCTGAGTCTTCGAAGATTAAAACAAGAAAGTTGAAGCAACTGGACTGCTGTTCTTAAGCTGAAGAGGTGTGGAGCTACAAGATTTAAACTGTATGACTCAAGTTTAGTGTCATTATTATATGGGTCAATCTGCGCACCCCCCACTTCACAGATGTAAAAGTCGGATGAAATGGGACAAGTGTTCAGACTGCAGTTGCTTTGAAAATCATCAGATTCAGTATCACATACTGAAACATCGTGGTCGGATTTGAAAAAATATGATTTGTCATGTTTAGACTGTCATAAAAAAATCCAATATGGATCACATGGGGGGAAAAATCGGATTTGGGTTGTATTTGCCTGCACTGTGAATGTAGCCATAGTTAGTTGATTGTGGCATAGAATTGATCTATGTACCTGGAGAATACATAATACCCCCGCCACACACACAGACCTACACCCAGTTTTTAAAAAAAGCCATAAAGAACAAGATTTAAATACTTTAATTTATAGATTCTTAGAGCAAACAGCATCATATCTCAGTTTCTCAACCAGAAAAAACAAAATAGGAGGGTAAAATGTTAAATAAAAAGGTGGATGGTAATGCAGGCCAGCAATGTACACGTCCCAAATGAAGTGTACGACTTCACTGTTCCTTTTCATTCACAAATAATAGAAGATCAGATCATTTTGATTCTTCGGTTTCACCATCTTCAAATTTTAAAAGTGAACGATCTACGATTGGTGTAGACCAGTGCTGTCCAATTCTGATACTCGAGGTCCAGCCTGTTTTCGATGTTTCTCTCCTCCAGCACACCTGATTTAAATGCATTGTGATTAACAAGCTTTTTCAGAACTTGATGACACACCAAGGAGTTAATTCAACTACTGAATCAGGCGTGTGGGTGCAGAGAAACAGCTAAAACGTGGAGGGTAGGGTTTCTAAATGTGTTACACATGTATGAGTCACTGTGTTCTCTTGATGTTTTGAAAAGTGCTTCTCCATTTAATTCCTACGGATATCCAGGAGGTTCGGCTTATGTGTTTTTCCTAATTTAAATCAAGTCAGCAGTGCAGGAAGAATACTGAAGTCGATGTTTTTTTTTTTTCACATTTTCCTCTACCTTTTTTGGAAGAACGTAGAGGTATCATCACACAGCTTGATAAAATCATCCTGAGAAGATATGAGAGCAGTTCATCTGCAGCCTCAGCTTCCTCATCCTGATATTCTCTACCTCAATTATATTCTTGTGTTTTCACTTTTTTCACTGCAGTTTCAGTTTCTGTTCCTCGTCTGGCTTTTCTCTGTGCTCCTTCAGATGCTTCTGGCTCAGTGTCCTCTCCATGTCTGACCTACTTCTCCACCTGAGAACAAGGCACAGTCTCCTATTGGAATATCTATCAAACATTTTAAAGGGATCCACGATTAGTTTTAACATTGGACTTTATTTGATAAACATTTATTTTAACTGTAAAATAAAGACTGTAAAAATACTGTAGGCTGTTTAGTTTTGTAAATTTTAAAAAATATATTTTAACACGGACGGAGCCATTTTATTTACCCACAAAGCATTCTGGGTAAATGATGACATGGACAGGTCATCGTGTGAGCGAGCTATATGAAGGATAATCTTGGACAATATCAGATGATTGGCTCTTTTAAATGAAACCAGAGAGCGTTGACAGAGAGGAGAAGGTAGAAATGACTCAGCCTGTAACTGAAAATATGGATGAAGGACAACAGAGCTGCTTCATGGAAGAAGAATCTCAGCTTAGCCTGTTAGCCTTCAAGCTAGCACTGACGCTATATTGCCTTACATGTATTAGCTCAGTGCTAGCGCGACAAACAAGCTAAACTGAGGTCCTCCATCCATATTTTCAGTTGCAGGGTGTTCCCCTCTCTGTCATGTGGATGGAGGACCTCAGTGATGAGAGGAGAATGTGTAGCGCTGAGCTAATACATGTATATGGTGATAGCATCAGGGCTAATGCTAAAGCTAACAGGCTGAGTTGGGGTTCTTCTTCCATGAAGCAGCTCTGTTGTCCTCCATCCATATTTTCAGTTACAGGCTGAGTCATTTCTACCTTCTCCTCTYTGTCAACGCTCTCTGGTTTCATTTAAAAAAGATGAAATTGTCCAAGATTAACCTTCAGGGTGGATATAGCTCGCTAGCAGCCTCGCACCAAGGACCTATCCATGTCATCATTTACCCAGAATGCTTTGTGTGTAAATAAAATGTCCCCATCTGTGTTAAAATATATTTTAAAACTTTTAGTTTAAAAATGATAAAACTAAACAGCCTACAGTATTTTTACAGTCTTTATTTTACAGTTAATATAAATGCTTATCAAATAAAGTCTAATGTTACAACTAATCAGGGATCCCTTTAACAACAATGTTGAACAACTGCTCTACTTTATCCATACAGTCATGTATTACAGCTGGAAGAAGTATTCTTACTTGTTTTATTTTTCCCTCTCTGCCTGGAGATTTGCTGCCAGACATGGTGAGCATCTTTAGTTCCTACTCATGCTTCGTTCCCTTTGCGAGGCATCTTCGCTCTGCAGAGCAAAATATTCTTACTTTAGCCATCTAAACATAGCACAAATAGTTTGTGTTTGGTCGATTATTTCTTTGTTGTAACAATGTTTCTTGGCAAGAAACTTTATACAATTGGAAATACTGCTAATTTCCCTTTTTAAATGGTGCTACATAAGGAACATGCATTTGTGGGATGAACAGTAGAGCTCAGTACGTGGGTTGTGCACATGAAAAATATGCAAAATTTTATCTGCCAAACAGCTTATTTTGCTGTTGACACTTGTTTTGAGCTTCTTGTACCCCCAGGTGCTGCCAATCAGATGCCCACTATAAGATTTATTACCAAGAAGCCTTGTTGTTGTTACAAGGAAATAATCTACCAAACACAAATTTCCTTACTTTTTGTGCTAAGTATATTATTTTATCATAACTCATTAATTGCATGTACAAATAATTTAACTTTCTATGGCTTCATGTTGCCGTCAGGTTGTTGTTTATAAGTAAATATGGTTCAATTACAGAATTTCTCCKGTCAGAGGTCAGAATATCTCAGCCATCGATGGCTCAATTTCCTCCCTCAAAATGACTTTACTTCATCTTAGTTTTTAGTCATTATTTCCTTTCAGAAGAAGAGATAACTTTTTTCACTTTCTACCTGTAGTTTGAATTTCCATTGTTCAAAATTAGCCAAGTCTGTCCAAAGTGAACTGTCAATTCATTTCAATTCAATTCAGTCAATGACTACTGATTTTGCTCATTTATGACAAAATTATGAGGTAGACTTTTAGAAGTAATTGATGCATATTTAGAGTTTTTTCAAAATAAAAATTATGTTAGGCTACATGAAAAAACAAACATATTTTGACTGATTATATGACTTTGAGACATCAAAACTTTCCAGACATTTTTTTTCCTGCCTGTCATCAAAATGTGTATTATAGAAGGTTAACACATTTTAAACTTATATTAAATAAATAATAAGTGAATACACATTTTGATCACASAGAACCTGCATTAGCAGTGCAAAATAACAAAAAAAAGGGTAAACAGTCCAAATTACACCTTCACTAAAGGGGCAGGCAATTAAATCGGTCCTTGATTAAAAAAATAAAAACGAGACGGTCGTAAAAAATATAGTTAGTTTAGATTTTAAAAAAACACACGAAATGATTTAGTTTGGTATTAAAACACATGAATATTACTGCCGCACTTACTGATCAGTAAAGTTTATCCATCCTGCTTTTGGCTCTGAGCGATCCCGTCACGTGATCGAGCCACGCCCACACACTGTCAGGTTGGTGCATTTTCACACCAAGAGCGTCTGTGGAAAACAAATGTCATTAGTGTAATGAATGATGGTTCTATTATTTTTTTCAACTCATCTAAACCAGAGCTATTCAAATAGCGGCTCGGGGGCCACATCTGGTCCGTGGGTGACCTGAGTCCGGCCGCTGTTGAGTTCATTTAAAATAGATTTTAAATCAAGACATCACCACCGAGAGGAACTTTCGAAAAATGTTAAATGACAAAGCTTTCTGTCAAAACCAATGAGTTCATCCTAAACAGAGCTAGACCATAAAACAAATTTGTTATTACAATAATTTATAGCTTGTTTGCATAGACCTGATCCCAACACTTTCTGTATCTTTTTTAAGAAATGATTTCAAAACTTTGACGTGCTGAAAAAGTGTCTGTCCTTCCTCCAGGTACAAAGACGGGCGGGACCACATGGGTGAGCATCGAGATGACGAGAAGGAGCTGGACCCGTCCTGTCCCATCGCCTCCGTGTCTTTAGGAGCAGCTCGAGATTTCGTCTTCAGGCACAGAGACTCTCGAGGCAAAGGAAGCAGCCGTCAGATTGAGCCCGTGAAGCTGGAGCTGGCTCACGGAAGCCTGCTCCTCATGAACCCGCCGACCAACACCTTCTGGTACCACAGCCTTCCTGTTCGGAAGAAGGTCCTCTCGCCTCGCATCAATCTCACCTTTAGACGCATCTTACTGAGCAGAAATTAAAATCTGGACTGTTATTAAAGCTGCTTCATAAAGCGATAGAAGGTGGTGGCACTCAGATCACGCTTCAATCAACAAAATGTTTTCACACAAGAAATAAAAAGCTTAACTAAATTTTTATTCTTTTCACTTTTATATCAGAAAACAATCATTCAAATACTTCACACAAACATTCCACCTCACATGAAAATACGAAGTGCATTTTAATGCTCATTTTAATTTTCCTGGTTTGGTACAAAACGGTTATCTATTGCTCGGAATTAAAAATATCATTCAGGAAAATATACCCAGAAACATCTAATTAAGTTTTGTTAACGGAGATGAACAATTATTCTATTGAACACCAAAGCTTTTAAACATTGTATTTTCAGAGTGGTCTCCACTTAATCATCATTTCAGTGGCTGAACTTGTGGTTTAACTTTTTAAAAATTCTTAAAAAGAACATGATCCTCAGTCATGCAGCTCTGTAAACGGGGACCGTACAGCTTAACAACGTATTAGTTGAAACTTTAATTAAAACTTTTCTACAATAGTTTACACACACTGTTGGAAATAGGCAGATTYAAAAACTGTTTTATAATGTGTAACAACTTCAAAATAACCCCTCTGAGAAACTATACTCAGCTACGGTTGTGTTTGTTATTCATAGACTATGACAAGTTGACAGGAACGCCATGAAAATGTTTTTCGTTCATATTTACACAGCATGGTAACTGTGTCGCAGCTCAGATAAAGCTGCTCATGTGCATCACATTGCTGTCAGGTGTTCCTGTGTCTTTGTTTCGTAAAGCCATGAAACTCACAGAAATAGTTAAATGAGTCAAAGAGTCGTAGCTTACATGACCAAGAGCGTCACAAAAAAAGTCCCRCAGGTCCGTTATCTTTGGGATTACGATCCTCCTGCTGTGATCAAAGCAGCAGGACGTGTCCGCCGCACGGCACACTCACACACAACGCTCAAACACCGACACTCCAGGGCGGCTTTCCTCACACAGCTCACTGTCGCGGCTCAGGCTCGGCCTCCGAACTCTCTCATAGAAGAGCATGTAGGCGTTGGAAGACAGCACCTCGTGCAGGCTGGACCTCCGCACCGAGTCGTCCGACACCCAGAGCCACTGTGAGCTGAAGGCCGAGGAGCCGTGCGGCCGAGGAGGGCTGCGGCGGTACGTGATGAAATGTCCCGAGTGCATGTCCCCGTGGTGGACCAGCACAGCCACAAGCTGAAACAAGTACTCCGTCGAGCTGGAGGGGAGGAYGCTGGAGGCAAGAGAAATGCAAGTGATTGGCTCAGAATGAAACCATCTGCTGGGGTTTTATTTTCCTGCTGTTTATCTTTACAAGAAAAACATCGAACATGTAAGAAACAGMACAAATATACGACCAATTCAACATTTTAAAATCTACCAATGAGTTTGCTTTTGAACCCTCTGTCCAGTTAAATCTATGTACTTTCAAAATAAAAGCTGATGCTTTAAAAAAATTGAGTATTGAGTTATGAAACTCAAGTCACCAGATTGAATTCATTCAGTACAAATATGCATTTTTAAAAAAGTATTTGGCTCCACCAAGTTTCAACTTGTACTTACAMAAAACATTTAAATATCTACAACCACCCAATTTTTTAAAAACATTTTGTTTATTTTCTTGTCTTTTATTTAATTTTACTTCTTCAACGGATCAGGGTATCTTTAATCAAACACTATTCAAATAAAGTCTAATGAAAAAAAAAACACTGTGGGGACACATTAGTCCCTACACTCTYACCAGCTGCGGGACGTTTCCTTATGAGCTCCTTTAAAACAGTCTCAGATCTGTAGAAGATGCTGGATACTTTTTTGGAATAGCATTTAAAGACTACTATATTACCTCCTGGTAAGTTTTCTTGAAGTTTTTTCTAAAATACCAAGCCGAAATGTAATTGAGTGTATCTCAGCATTTAAACAACATTCAAATTCTACTTACCATACATAATCTTGGTATTAAAATAAAGCTAACACTTAGGATATTTCATCAGAATCGAAGTATTCAAACAGCTGCTGTGGTTTTAGAGATATTGGATGGAACTTTTTTTTCACTCTCACCTGAATAATTTTTTTCATTTGACAGTATATAACCTATTTAAAACCATAATGATTGAGGCTAAAAWCTCTTGGAAACCATAAATCCACTTGTGGACATTACCTGTGCAAAGATTCATGCTCCTAAAATTAAGTGGAGCAAAGTTATAGAGGTTTTAGTAAATAAATAATTTTGAATTTTGTCATTCTGCACAGGACAGACCATGATGGTACCATTAATAAATGTTAAGAAATCTCAAGTTTTTAATTGCAAAAGTTATTTTTTTTCTTACCTGCCTTAAAAAGACTTATTGAATGTTTGTTCTTTGGAAAAATTACCCAAACATTTATTTGTCATCATATATATTATTTAAAATAATGAGAAATTATATTTGACTTTACTGGATCATATTCACTCAAAATTAACTGGAAAAAAAAGTTAAACTTTACAATATTTTGGTATATGCTTTGACTTACTTTAAATAAATGTCAAAAAATTTCCTTTACAGATTTACATGTATGTATTTACAGATTTGCAATGATGACATTTTGTACAGCTTGTTTACTTTCTGATTCTTTTGATACCAAACATGTCCAGGTTCAACTGACAGATCTTAAGTTAAAAGAAGTTAAAAAAAATAGAAAACGGAAAAAGCTGTTTTGCTCCCAGTACTGGGGGCATGGGGCTCAATAGGTTAAGGTTTTCCTAACGTGTGTGAGTTAAATGAAAACTTTAAACTTTACCTGAAGTCATACGTTACGCCAAGTTGTGAGTTTAAACCCGGAGAGTGAATAAAGACAGAAGAGCAGGTTCCGTTAGAGAAAGGTTTGTTGTTGTTTTCTGTATCTGAAAGACAGTTCAGTAAAACGTGAGACGCCAAAAAAGCAAAGCAACCAAAATATGAAGCTCATTAAAACTGCACTTTTAGCAAACACACCAGTCCCGTTAGCTTTGGGCATTTCTGTGGAATCGTTTAAACTTTCTGCCCGCGGGGCTTTGGGGGCACATTTGATCCTGCGATGATTCTGCGTGGAGCTGTTGTGTTTGTAGCGATCCATCGACAGAAACTCTGCGAACTGCACGTGTTCCTGCCGCTTGATGGGGGTTCCTTCACTGGACCACGTCAGCTTTTGTAGATGGATACACAGGCACTGAGGGAGCTAACAACACAAATTAAGGTTGCATTTATTTGCTTTAAAACAAAACTCAAGCTGTCAATCTTTAGTGACACAATAAGTGCAAAGACCTTTCCAAGTTTGAGCTGTTTAACAAACGTCGTTCTCTGGCTTTCTAAAACCTGCCCGTTTAGAGTTGTACTTTGTTGAAGCTGGAAAAAAAGAGCATAAGCAGATGAAAGAAAAAGCACTGCATGCCTCTCTTCTCATAATTAAAAGTGTACTAAATATACCTTTGTGCAGTTTTCACACTCTACTTCTTTGATTGTTTCGGATGAAATAAAATGCTGCAGGCACTGATCTAAAGTAATAGGCCGACCCTGAAAACAAAACACAAAATAATAGAAGAAAGAAAGTGCTTATTATGCTGAAACAGTTGTAAAATTTCACTCAAACACATTACATTCTTGCTTACCCACTGAGGAAGAGGGATGGACAGGGAGAGGGTCTCAAATGAGTCATACCGCACTGGACTCTAGAAATTAAAAAAAATAAAAATAAAGAAAAATACACAACAGATCCACGAATCACTTCTAGTACAAAATAACACAAGCTGATGATATATTTCCAGACTGAGGAAATAAAAGCTCACCTGTATGTTACAGCGCTTACACGACATGTTGCTTGTTAAACGGCCGTGAAAAGGATGCTGAAACTTCCAAGGGTCCGGGATTGGATGAAGAGGAGCTGCCAATCAAACCCACACACATGAGATCATTTTTTTCTGGTCTTCATATTTAACACACAAGTTTTATTTTTATTTCTTACCTCGACTTATGCAAGTTGTTGTTTTGTCTTCTTGATTAGAAAGATTCTAGTAACACAACACGGTAAGAGTTATTGAAACAACAGATTAAGGAGGAACAAAAACTTCAGGCTACATCAGTGGTACTGAATGTGAAAAGGGTGCGACAGCCGAGAGAAATGTGTGTGTATTTTTGCAGAGTAAAGGTTCTTCTATAGCTTGCCTCGAGTGACTGCACGTCAAATAAATGTGTGACTTTGGGTTGTCGATTTCGCTCCTCCTCCAGAGAAGACGTGAGGACATGAAAAAGTTCATGTGCATCCTTGGAGGAGAAAAAAACCCACTGCAGTTGATATTTTATTTGCACAAGTCTAAAAGACCCCCTCAACCACACACACACACACACACACACACAATCAAAGATGACAGTTGTGGCTGTGGATTGTAAAAGCACATCTTTCGCTGCTTCTTGTTTAAAATAACTTTTTATTCTATAACCTCCAAACACCACAAGATGGGAGCTGCAATCCCAGCAGCTTCCCACTCACTGCAC
>NW_013952516.1:673893-681599 GCF_001266775.1 Austrofundulus limnaeus | reverse complement strand
CACACACACACACACACACACACACACACACACACACACACACACACACACGTCACTCTGCTCTGTGAACTGACCTGCTCTTCAAACGAGTTGATGTGCCAGCGGTACAGTCTGAGAATGTCCAAGAGGCATCCAGCATCAAGAACATCTTCATCTCCAGGCTCATCACTGGACAGAGCTGCCAAGGTACAAACCGTGAGGCAAAAAAACCACAAACACAAACACAGCAGCTTCTTTACACTCGACGGACCCACAGGTCAAGTCTACGCACCTCGTAGGAGCTGAAGCAGTGTGGTGGACAGCTGGTTGTCCTTACAGGACTGGATTGTGGGCAGACAGGAAAACTTCTCCAACCATCTGATGAAGGACGGACACGCTGCCAAGCCCTGGAGCAAGGAGTTCAAGAAACAGGTGTTGCCCAGATTTAGCAGACCTGGAACCATCCCTGTGAAGAAAGAAACATCCAAGCTGATAAGGAGGCTGTGCAATCTAAGTGACTACTGAAGAAGAAGACGGCATACTGGTCATGAAATTATAATRTCATGAAAAAGTTGATTTATTTCAGTAATTCCATTCAGAAAGTGAAACTTACAGAAAAGCATGTTCGCTTTTAGAGCTGAAGGCCACTATCAGAGCAACATGAGCTCTTATAACACCTGAGCAGTGCCACGCCACATTGCTGCAGTAATCCAGGCAAAATGAACCCAAACTACGTATCGAGTGCTGTACATGCTCATACTTTTCACGTTCATACTTTTCAGTTGGCCAGCATTTTTAAAAATCCTTTTTTGTAATGGTCTTACATAATATTCAAATTTTCTGAGATACTGAATTTGGGATTTTCATTAGTTGTCATTTATAACCATCAAAATTAAAAGAAATAACCTTTAAAATGTAACAGTCTGTGTGTAATAAATTAATATAATATACAAGTTTCACATTTTGAATGGAATTATTGAAATAAATCAACTTTTTAGGTTATTCAAATTTTATAACCAGCACCTGCATATCGTAATGAGTAACCATCAGAGGAGTTGTTTTTTACATAGAGGAGCAGCCAAGCAAGMTTTCCAAAGACCAATTAATGTCACTAATAAGTTTAGGAGGAGACATTTAAATGTAGGGCAGGAGCAAACCATCACGCAAAGAGAAGGAAGATACCGTTTAACTTTAAAACAAATAAAGTTAGGTCCTATTTAAACATTAGGCCTATTCTTACCTCTCTTCCGCTTCTTCCTCTCTGTAATTGGGCCCCACATGACATAAACTCCTGCTGCAATCGCCGCTGCTATCCCTCCGATCACTCCCCAGTTTTTGATCATCTTGTTCCTGAGAGACAAATAGAAATCAAATAAGTTAATAAAGAAATCAATAGAGACAGAAAGGTGAAGAGCAAGGTGGAACAAGAGAAAAATCTGTACGGTTCAGTCTGAATCGTTATAAAGAATTGGAAAAAAGGGACTGAGTCATACTTTAAATGGTGTGATTTTGATGTTAAACCATTAAACCTAATTGAAGTTAAACATATGAAGCAATTGCTTCTTATATAAAATAATTTGCSCAGCAATAAATACATCTTAGCTTGTGTTTTAGTACAAGTCTTGCAGCAGATGTAGTGATGAGGATCCTGGCTTGTTTTATTCTTATCCTTATTTAGTGAAGTCTGTWGTCTTGAGTAAAGCACGCTGTGACCGACTAAACTATCAACCGAGTTAATCTGGAACTAAACCAACACAAGACGCGACCTAATCACATCCAACGCAGTTTCACACACACGTCTTTTAGTTCAGAGTCTTATCTGACTTGTGTGTAAATCGCCATGCTAACTTTAGCCTAGGCTAACTTACCAGCTACGCGGAGGTCAGGCTGCCCAGCGAAAAATGTATCAGCTTCACAAATGAAAAAACATTTAAGTTGCTGTCTTGGAGAAAATAAAGTACACGTGTCTTTAATATTACCACTGAGGCTGGTTTTTAGGTTCAGAAACATGAAGCAGGGACTGCGTGTGTTCGCTGTTCCTGTGCTCATGGTGTACCGAGGTGTAAATAAAGACAATAAGCAGAAGCTTCCGCCGCTCTTCCTGCGCACCGAACACGACGATAAACTGCACTTGTTGTTTGACCACATGGAGAGGGATTTTACCTGACTGTAGGTCCTGTGCCAAGAAACTCTCCAACAAGCTTATCGGAGCTGTCTGGTCTGCACCACAACATCCTGTTGACTCTCTGTGGAACTTCGGTTTTAGGGAGCGTGTTTCCACACGGACCTGCTTACGAGGGCACTCAACAGGAACTCAAAATTTTGGTAACTTTCATGCATCATTTTTTTTTAAATTGCAAATACATTTGTACAACAAATACAAGCCATCATATGAGTTTCTCCTTTGATGTGAATAAAAACAATTCTATAGTTTCTTGTGTTGTGCACACTTTATAAATTTATTTTTTAAAGGCTACAGCAACAGCAACAAAACTCTGTGTTTGGTGTCTATCCACTGGGCTGTTTCTTAAAATCAGTTGTATTAAATGCAATATTTTGTTCTAAATAAATCTTTAAAATCAAATTAATTTGGTTTAAATNAATCAGTTGTATTAAATGCAATATTTTGTTCTAAATAAATCTTTAAAATCAAATTAATTTGGTTTAAATATAATTCTTAAACGTCATCAATGAAGTTCGACRTATTTAATTTTCTTCTCTTTTAACAATTTTGTACTTTGTTTTTATTTGATGTATTGTTCCAGTACTTTAATTCCTTTTTGTATAGTTGCAACTCTCACACACAATTACTGCTAAATCTGGTTACATGCAGATAATTCAGAAGATTATTATACAGAGCTGTCACATGCATCATCTGTTGCTCTCTTTAGGTCTTTATTTACACAGAAAAACTGCTGTCAAACACATTTTTAACGCCCATGCCTCCGGCTGCTCATTCCAATCCCTTTCTCTCCAACGCTCTTTTGCGTGTTGATCATAGCGGTCTCTGATTGGCTGTCTCGAGGATTGGCAGCCTCTGATTGGCTGTCTTGAGAATTTCTTTACCTCTGATTGGCTGTCGCTCAACTGCGGCATCTCATTGGCTGTCGGCGGCCACCCAGACGCACCGAGTCCGCTGTCCTCGGTGCTGAAATCGCTGCACGTCGCAATAATGTAACACCGGCGATGAGGCCAAACGGAGCAGCAGCTAAGAAAACACCAAAATGGACGATGACCTGTTTCAACTGAGACAACTTCCGTGAGTAGACCCCAGTCCGCATTTTGATGCACATTTAATTTTAAATCCACCATTTCCTCCGCCAACATGTTTGTCCGACGCGTCGCCCTCTGACTGCTTGGTGTTTGGTTGATTAGCTGGTTTAAACCTCAGACAACATGACAGTCATCAAGCAGTGATTCATCTAGATGTACATTAACAAGGTGTTGAGCTGCATTAAATAAACTCACAGGCATCGTGAGGTCTGATGCTGTCTGTTTACAGTCGCAATCATGTCACCTAGGCTGGGATTGTTTAATAAGCAGGTTTGCAGTGAATCTGATTAAGTAAGTTATTTGTCCTAACTTGTTTGTTGTGTTTACTGCCTCGATTCAGTCCATTATAGATTTATGTAAAACCTTGCTGCACATAAATTAATTAAGCCTGAATGCTCTAAGTGGATGCATTTTATAAACACAGTGAAACAAAGGGAGTTAGAAAACTACAAGAGATTATGGCATTGAAAATTAATACTTCTTAACTCCTATAAATCCATCAAACTTGGTAAAAAAAATCTATAAAATAAAGGTATAGACAATTTGGCAAGGAGGTAGAAATTCATATTAATGGATAGATTAATTTTCACCTCTAAAGCAATATAAATACCTTACATGTACAGATGCTTGGCACAGAAAGGAGTCAGTGTTGTATAATTACAGTGATTAATGCATCACTGGCACAGTCCACTTTCTTTGTAAGTGTAACTATCAATTATCTGCATGTGGAAGAAGATTATAGGCTCCCCTCTGTCTGTAGAAAGCATGCAAACATGTTGGCATTGATGCCTCTGCCAAGAGAGCTGTAAAACCTTCTGACATGGTCTTCCACCAAATTTTCATATTCAAAGCCAAAAATAAGCTTACATCACGAAGGCAACAACCTCTGATTCTCATTTGTGCTCTGCTTTTGCCCAACATGGCACCGCTCATCTAAACTCAGAACAAAAACAGAACTCAATCCTGAAATATGTTTTTTTTATCCATCCTATTTTTTGCAGTGTTGTCCGCTTCCGTCACACAGGTGAGAGCGCTCGCTCTGAGGAGGATGCWGAGGACAGAGGGCAGGAGGTCAGGACAGCAAGGAGTGCTGATCTGGAGCCCGTGGCCCTCGCGGAAGAAGCGCCGGTGCCACGAGAGTTCGCCAATCCAACTGACGGTACTGTGYGGTGGAGAGTAAACTGAAGGGACACTTCTCACATTTCCCTCAACRTTATCATGTTTCTCTCTGCTTCAGACACATTCATGGTAGAAGATGCCGTGGAGGCCATAGGCTTTGGGACATTTCAATGGAAACTGTCCATCCTCACTGGTCTGTCCTGGGTAAGAACTGCTCAAACACCACACAAATTCAGCACAAATATAAATGTTTTTTTTATCTCTGCATATAAATATTCTTGTTGTTTCTGGGTTTTCTGTTTGCTCAGATGGCCGACGCTATGGAGATGATGATCCTCAGCATCTTAGCCCCACAGCTCCACTGTGAATGGCGCCTGCCGAGCCTGGAGGTGGCACTGCTCACATCGGTAACAGTTCAAAGAAATATGATTTATTTATATAAAAGGGGACATTGTAATTTAACGAAACACATGAAATTCATAGGTTAAAAAAGCCAGAATTAACCAAAAGGCTGTTCTTAAAGGGATCCCCGATTAGTTGTAACATCACACTTTATAAGATAAACATATACTTTAACTGTAAAATAAAGACTGTAAAAATACTGTAGGATGTTCAGTTTTTATAATTTTTAAACTAAACATTTAAAAATATATTACACGGACGGGGCCATTTTATTTACACGCAAAGCATTCTGGGTAAATGATGACATCAACTAGGTCATCAGCATGAGGCTTCTAGGGAACTATATCCACCCTGAAGGTTAATCTTGGACAATATCTGATGATCGACTCTTAAATGAAACCAGAGAGCGTTGACAGAGAGGAGAAGGTAGAAATGACTCAGCCTGTAACTGAAAATATGGATGGAGGACAACAGAGCTGCTTCATGGAAGAAGAACCTCAGCTTAGGCTGTTAGCTTTAGCATTAGCCCCAACACTATTACCATATATATGTATTAGCTCACCGCTACACATTCTCCTCTCGTCACTGACGTCCTCCATCCACATGACAGAGAGGGGAACACAAAAATGACTCAGCCTGCAACGGAAAATAAGGATGGAAGACCTCAGTGCAGCTTGGTTGTCACGCTGGCGCCGAGCTAATACATATAAGGCAATATAGCATGAGGGCTAGCGCGCAGGCTAACAGGTTAAGCTGAGGTTCTTCTTCCATGAAGCAGCTCTGTTGTCCTCCATCCAAATTTTCAGTTCCAGGCTGAGTCATTCCTACCTTCTCCTCTCTGTCAACGCTCTCTGGTTTCATTTAAAAGAGACAATCATCAGATATTGTCCAAGATTAACCTTCAGGGTGGATATAGCTCGCTAGCAGCTTCGCACCGATGACCTAGTTGATGTCATCATTTACCCAGAATGCTTTGCGTGTAAATAAAATGGCTCCATCCGTGTTAAAATATATTTTAAAAAATTTTACAAAACTAAACAGCCTACAGTATTTTTACAGTCTTTATTTCACCATTAAAATAAATGTTTATCAAATAAAGTTTAATGTTACAATTAATCGTGGATCCCTTTAATATTTAGTCTCCTGGCCATATTTAAAAAGCAATGAAATACAACATATAAACAGCACAATAAGAACAAGAAATTGGATTAAACAAATCCTAACACATTAAAAAAGAAAAAAGAAACATTGCTAAAATAGAAACAATACAAACCATTATGAGTGACTAGTAAACATATGCCACACCATTTGATTAATAAATTCTGAGGGTATGAAAGAAACATTTAAATAAGAGTTTAACATTATTGCAGAGGGAGGAAATGATATATCGTTGCATAAATGTGATAAAATCAGTGTTAATATGAACATTTCACATTTAAGTGGTTCCAAAAAAAACAAAATGTCTCCTTTAGTTTGATAATATTGTATAACTATAGGTTGGTGCACCCTGGAAACTAAATACGGTGGCATGAATCCTGTCTTTTCCTCTGTGACTCAGGCAGTATTTATCGGGATGATGATCAGCTCTTCTCTCTGGGGAAACATATCTGACAAGTACGGCAGAAAGACAGTGAGTTCTGCTGAAAATGTTATAGTTATCTTACTTTTCATTCTTTGCAGCAATCTGGGTGTCAAAACCTTAGTTGTGAGTTTCTAAATGTACGATTTTGATAAGTATTGGGCAGGGGTGCTGTGTTTGGGATGTTTSCCGAGATTTGTGTACAGGAGATAAATGTGTTGTTTCTGATCGTCCACACTAACAGGGTCTGACRATGAGTGTGCTGTGGACCATTTTCTACGGCGTCATGAGTGCGTTTGCTCCCATTTACGGATGGATCTTGGTCCTTCGTGCGTTGGTGGGCTTCGGCATTGGAGGGGCGCCACAGTCGTGAGTACTCCTCGTTAATCACTCTTAAAAAACATATTTAATGAGCTGAGCTGGGATTAACAACAAAGTGTCCTGTCCTGTCAGGGTGACCCTGTATGCTGAGTTTCTTCCAATGAGGTCCAGAGCCACGTGTATCCTGCTTATTGAGGTGCAAAGTAGCCCCCTATACTACTTGATGTTGACCACAAACCCYTTTTTATTTTAGTTTTTGCATTTTAAAGCTCGTGTTTGCTGGCRTTGCAGATCTTTTGGGCCCTCGGCACGGTTTTCGAGGTCCTTCTAGCGATCCTGGTGATGCCCACGTTAGGCTGGCGCTGGCTGCTCGGCCTTTCCACCATTCCTCTCTTCATCTTTGCTTTTCTGTGTTACGTAAGTCACTGATCCCCGAGTGGTTGTGCAGCGCTGCAGCGGTGTGAACATGACATGCTGTTTTTACACAGTGGCTGCCGGAGAGCGCTCGGTATGACGTGCTGACGGGGAACCAGGAGAAGGCTCTGGACACTCTGAAACGCATCGCCACGGAGAAYGGAGCCCCCATGCCTCTGGGGAAACTCATCGCTGCCAGACAGGTACGACGCACACACTCTGGATTAAACACACGCATATATCACAGTCATTTAAGGACTCCCATTTGTGTTTTCTGTCTGTTTAAATTAGGAAGACCGTGGGAAGATTCAGGATTTATTTTCATCGCACTTCCGCTGCACCACAGTTCTGCTGTGGTTTATCTGGTAAATGYCTGAATCATCCCCGCCCTCTAACCTTCCCCGGTGTCTCCAAGCATTTGTAGTTCATGTTTTATGAAAAYCTTCTTGCTCAGCGTGTTTTTAGCATGATTTCAAGTTGCATCTGTCAGCGCAGGTTTGCGAACGCCTTCTCCTACTATGGACTGGTGCTGCTCACCACAGAGTTGTTTCAGGAGGGAGGTGCATGTAGAAGTGAGTCACACACACACACACACACACACACACACACACACACACAC
>NW_013952516.1:672008-673883 GCF_001266775.1 Austrofundulus limnaeus | reverse complement strand
ACACACACACACACACACACACACACACACACACACACACACACACACACACACACAGACAGACACATTGCTGGGCACAGTTATTTTCTGCACAAAGTATCATGAGAAATAACAAGATATTTAACTGAGCTGCTGCTGTTTGATATCGCCCTCTAGTGTCCAAACAAGATAAGAAGGAGCCCCAGTGCAGCTTGGAGTGTAAATATCTGAATTCRGACGACTATAAAGACCTGCTGTGGACGACGTTGTCAGAATTCCCAGGTATAATGTATGAGCAAGTGTTTTTTTTTTTTAGCCTTTGTCTGTCAGGCAGCAAACATTTAATAAACAAAAAAGAAATGTCCAAAATTGAGTTATTTTTACAGATATCAGGCTTAACATGGATATGGTAGAAGCTGAGAGTCATTCACATACTTAGAGTAAATGAGATGTCAAAATACAGCATGAGGTTGCACAAAACGTTTTTTAACTATAACGTCATCATTTTTCATCATGAGATGACAWTAGCATGAAAGGTGCAGGGGCGGTTCTAGGGGCGTGGCCACAGGGGCATTAGCCCCATCTGAAATCTGAYTGGCCCCCAGAAGTGCCCCAGGCCTTTCACTCATCTGTCCTTGCCCAAGAACAATGATGGTGGATGCAGTTCCACTTCCAATCACTAGTGGCACCAGTGAGTCAAGTAGGAAAGTCCAACAGCAAGCTTACAGGAATCTTTTTCGATTTGAACAGTCCTGCAGAAAAAAAGTTTTTTTTTCCTTGATCAGTGACACCAAAACAGAAGTTTATTTACAATGGCTAGATTTTCTTACATGTTGTGTGTTTAAGAGTATTTTATTTATGTACAGTAAAAAAATCATGTGAAATTGATAAGGAGAAATTACTGTGCAGGCTTTTACAAGTGTTCGAACACATGTGACTGATTAAATGTATAAACCTTACAAAAACTGGGTATTTGTGTGCAAGGATGTTGAAAAAAAAATGCTTGGCCCCTCTATGATTATTGTGGCCCCTTGATAGCCCCTTACACTGAAAAATCCTGGATCCACCCCTGGAAAGGTGCCTGGCGTAGAAGCAAGACCAGTGCTTCTCAAAATGGGGTTGGGGGAGGGGTGTTTTAGGCCCAATAACACCCTCTCTGCTGCAGCACAACACCCCAGTCTTTATATCACTGGATGTGCCCCCGCAGCAGCACAACAAACTGTCACCCGACAGGGTCATCACTCTATGTTGGGACTGCATTTGCCACTAAATACATTTCTTTCATAAAATGATATAGTCATGTGTTGTCTGTTGCTGTTGTTTTTTCTGTTTTGTTTATTTTTGCAGGTGAAGAGGCAGATTTCACATGTGTTGTCCTGTGTTCTCACTACTCTTCTCTACTATTATCTCCTTGTTTCCCCTTTAATCTCTTTCTTCACATTTCTCCTTTTCTTTTCTGTTTTCTTCTCCGCCTCCATGTCCGTTATATCGAAACAATCCTGAAAGAATTTCTAATGAAATATATCAAGCATCATGATGAAAGCTATAATGCTGCGCTTGTGAAAGTAAAGCTGCTGGGCCTCACCTTAGCGCTCAGGCATTAATTCTGAGTTTCACACTGCCTGACAGGATACAGTTAAAATGTATTTATTTATTTATTTTAAATATTTTGTAGCATTGTTTGTTGGTTTGTGAGGAGGGTCCCCAGCCAGAAGCTAATGCTGATTGAGGGTCCATGACATGGAAAAGTTAGGGAACCCCTAAACTAGATTTTTTTTTACTTACATGATTGTCGACGTTAATAACGCACCAAATAAATATTTAGGAACATATCCATTTGTAATCCATTGATCATGATTTTTTTTTTACCTCGTTCAGGCCCTGTCACACTAGACA
>NW_013952516.1:664217-671998 GCF_001266775.1 Austrofundulus limnaeus | reverse complement strand
CTTCTTTTCGGCATGTGCATAATGTAATTCGAACAAATTTATCTAATATATAACTTTTATTAGCAATTTAAACATACAAAATGTTTCATAAGTTGGCGTAAAGTGTCTAGTGTGACAGGGCCTAAAGGTAATTTAACTGATTCCTGCTGACATGTTTGAGGAACAAAATGCTCATATTTTTTCTAGCACTATAATCTGGTGCATGGTTATAATCTTGATTTGTTTGAGGACTCCTGGTGACTCTGTGGGCGATCGATCGACTGGGACGGAGGAAGACCATGGCGTTGTGTTTCCTCATCTTCTCTCTGTGCATCATTCCTCTGTATGGCTGTGTGGGGAGGTAAGCTGGAYTTGAGTTCGTTTTCCAYGAATCCTTCATCCATCTGTACACACTAACACTGGCTCGTTCCTCACAGAGCGTCCATGACCGTGTTGATTTTCATCGCCCGAGCGTTCATAGCAGGAGGCTTTCAGGCTGCTTATGTTTACACTCCTGAGGTAATGCATCCTGATGAACTGCCGCTTTAGCTCCTTTATTTTTTTGTTTTGTAAAAGGAAAACAGGTCAAATCTAGAATTAAAACTTTTTTCCTGTATTTTCTGCAGGTTTATCCCACAGCGACCCGAGCTCTAGGTTTGGGAACCAGCAGTGGAATGGCCAGGGTTGGAGCACTCATCACTCCGTTTGTTGCACAGGTAACGCCTCGAATCTGTGCAAAACATGAACGATTTGAAATGAAGCTGCACTGGTTTAATCGTTTGAATTTGACCTGCAGGTGATGCTGGAGTCCTCTGTGTACCTGGCGCTGTCTGTGTACTGCTGCTGCTGCCTCTTCGCCGCCGTCGCCTCCTGCGCTCTGCCCATCGAGACCACGGGCCGGGGTCTGCAGGAGTCCAGCCATCGCGAGTGGGGACAGGAGATGATCGGCCACAGTTCARGAGGGATCCCTCACTCCAGCTCCGGCTCCGGCTCCCAGGGCTGAGGGCGGACACACAACCAGAAGGGGAAAAGCAGAAACAAGAAAAAAGCTAAAGCAGATTATTTTTTTTRGCCTTCGTCTGTGTTTCTTCTGTTTAGACGCCACAGTGGCATCAGAGAATCAGACAGCACCATCATTTTACAGCACCTTACTGTGTTTGTAACCCGTTAACACCATCACTGGGGTGTTTTCACCACTGTTTAACTCCACACAGCGTGGTTTAGTCAATGACCTACAGAAGTGGAAAAAGCTTGAACAAAGTGAAGAAGTTTCCCAAAGCAGTGAAAGTGTAAAAAATGTTCCAAATAGCTTTTTTTTTTTTTTTTAAAGCCTTCATCAGTTTGTGGCCCAGAGACCAAATCTGAGATATCAGCTTGTTTTAGTTTATGGATCAGTACTCTCATAGAAAACAGGATTATCTTGTGCAAACTGCCTGCTGAAACAAACAAAACAAACRTTTATTAATGTTATGTGTTTTCATTTCATCTTTGGTCAGTACTGGTTCTGTTTCTAATGGGAAAAATCATTTTGGCTGGAAAATACAGGCATTATTGAGCCTGTGTAATCATATCTACTAATGCTTTGGTCAAATCAGTGGCAGGACACATATGTGACCCATCGTATCGACATGAGGATTAARTCAAATTTGGTCAAAATGGCCTAACTACATTTTCAAATTCCTGGCTTTAAAAGCCACATTTTGATATCTGGATCATTCTGATATCATAAGCTTATCCAGAGATATGACTTAATTTGCCTTGTTGGTTATGACAATATATTACTATTTGGTCTGCATCCTAGTAATTATATGTAAATTWATTGAGTAATTTTTCATGTCAATATRMAGAGGAAACCTCAAATAGTTTTTGTRTGTTAAGATTTTACAGTYGGAAAGAAACGAAAACATTGCTAGCTCACTGAGAAAAATTCAAAGTTTTAAGGCGTTTTTCCTGAAAATCTGATTTTTTGTTGTTACTGCTCAAAAATGCCTCAAAAATATTTTTAGGGTTATATTTCAGACAGTTCATTCAAATGATACGGATATAAGATACRGATGATAAGGCATTAATTCATCGTATTTTGACAAAATGCAATTATTGCAAACATTTAAATCTGAACACTATATCTGCCCATTTCCACTTTTGGAGTTAATCCTCATTTTGATGTGATGGGTCACATATTTCCTCATATCCTAACAATTTTATAGATCATTGAGCTCAGCTTCACACCAGAAAACTCCAGTATTTGTCAAACGTTAACCCTGTTTTCCCACCTGTGAGCTGCTGTGTAAATCTGTAGATCARGGTGGAGCTCGCGTTCTCAAATTAACATTCTGATAACGCCGTTTAAAATAACCATGCACCTAGAAGACTGTGATATATGTTGACCAGCTGAGAAATGTGTGGTTTACTATTGAAACAAATACACATTAAAATTGCTGCTAAAAACTGAACTTTTTAAAAGTAAACATAATAAAATAACCACTGTGCTTCTTATATGATCAACTTTTAACATCATAGAAGCTGAATCATTCTGCTGCAAATGATAAAAGTGGAGCTGTTAGATAACTGGGCTGTAAGTAGTTCTGTTCATGATTAATTAAAATAAGAAAAGTGACATCATGCTTATTTTGAGTAAAAAAAATACAAAATTTAATCAAGAATGTGATTGCCTAAATTGACTGTGTCTACATACAAAGTCTGTGATTTATTTTTAAAAGGTGTTAACGATGCKCCTGCTGCTCAGACTAGCTTTAGCGCTGMAGACCCAACCCTGACCATMACCWGGACACGATGCTCCCTCTCTGTAAATAAGCTGTAAATAGTTTGTGGAGACAGATTTGCCAACAGGTCCAGCGAGCCGACTCACATACCTGCCAGTGTTTGAGGTGTAGTGCTGCATTAAGTGTCTGTGTGCACAGATTCTTGTTGATGCACTGGATGTAAATGTGTATGATGTGTATGATACTACAGTAAATAGTCTTTCAAAACCAGSCAGTGGGTTGATGTCTTTTATTATTGAAAAAATTAAAGAGAGATTTAGTGCTTTTMCAACATACATTTATAAAAAGACATTTTTCTGTGAATTACTCTTAAGTCTTTATGGATTTAATCCATCTTTTAATTATAATTAAGAGCAGCCTCATTTCTTAGTGCATTTATTATCTGTTTGCTTTAAAACTTAGTGTTGTAGAGAACATGGAAAGTGCTGATAGTGAATTTTGTTTTTAAAAGCAGCGTACCATTCTTCACTACAGAATACAGAACTAAAGGCGAGCTTTAGGATGTCTGCCCTTTTCTTCCACAATCTGACCGAAGAGCCTCGCCGCCGCCTCAGCACAGCCTCTGTGGATGGTGAGTCCGAAACCTCCGTGACCGTAGTTGTGTATCACCTGTTTGAGTGGCGCAGTTTTTAGAAGCAGGAAAACAAAGAAGTCGACGTGTTAAAGTTGCTGTAATGTTCACCTCGATTGCAGATGAACCGGACTGAATGGTCTCCCGCTCCAGTCGGACTTTGCTGCGAACAGGTCTGAGACCAGACCAGTCCTCCACTATCCTGGCATGCTGAGGAGAGAAGAGATGCACACGTGCGGGGCTTTTTAGTAGAAAGAAAATAAAACTGATTGTCAAAACAAGTGATACAGACACATTTAAATGTTGTCAAATGAGTAAGTATATCAAAAGCAAACACTTGATCAGCCCAGAAAACTCAAATAGTCTCAGCAGAGGCAGAATATTGTTCGTTTTCCTGCTCTCTGACATAATCCCACCTTAAGACTCGGCTCCAGCTTACAAGCTTCTTCCCAGATGTGTTTGTGGTCGATGGAGTTGTTTTGTTCGCTCCAGTTTCCCACTTGGAAAACTCCTCCGACCGTCACAAGACGACTCCTGCAGACACACACGTTCTGAATTCAGCCCCCACTTCCTGCTCTGACGGACACATGACATAGACAGCAAGGGTTCTCATCTGTGTGATGATGAGGTGCTTATCAGTCTGTTGTGTTATTCTTACCCAGGAATGATATACGGTGAATTATAGACTCCATCTTTAACGCTGTGGGTTATAATCCAGTGCTTTAGCCAGGGGGCGTCCACCTTAAACACAAAAGCTCTTTCTTTTTGTCTCTTGAAAGTTATTTACCCAAACTGTCTCAGACGTTGGAAACTTCTCACTCTCACCTTTACTATCTGACCACGGCCCGGTTTAAGGTCCGGGTCCGGCTGCAGCTCTCCTGATCTGACCCCAGTGCAGTTTATAATCACATCTGCCCCGGCTTCAGACAGCTAAAAACAGCCAGGAACAATAAGAACAATTATGTTTAGAGATTATATTTATRGCGACAATCTTTACAGGATGTTACATAATGGGTGCAAGCAGCTTTTCCAAAAAACATCACTAACCTTTTTAAATGACTCAATTTTCTTGTGGTGAAATTTCACACCTTTGTCTTTCAACCTGCAAAAAAATAAATAAATTAGGAGAGATTTAGTGCTTTTACAAGGGTTGCTGTAATTCACTTTGGTCCTGACCCCGTTCAGACTAGTTATCTCATTAATCCTGTCAGAATTACATAATTTTTCCAAATTGATGTTGCTCTAAAGCCATCTACAAACAGGCAAGACACTGATCACAACATTTCCTCTAAACTCCACTCTAACATCTCTTTAACAAACCAGCAATCATAAATATATGGAAATGTTGAAGTATAAAGCTTTTTAAAGATTATTTAATTTTAACTGATTGCGTTTTCATCAGACTGTGCAGAGAAAGTTTTTAGATTACACATTAAACATTTACACATTCAATTTTATTACATTTTAAAGCACTGTTAAAATGGTAGCAGAATTATAAAAAAATCAAAAACAAATTTCAAGCTTTATATTTAACAAAAATACAACTGAGGAATGAACATAACATAAAAGGTCACTCAGGGATGGCAGCTGACATTTTCTATTTATCTACAGATTCATTTGAGTTTCTTATATAAACTGCATAAGAAGGATATAAATGAGATTAAATCCCTATTTAAAGAATGTAAGCAGCCACCCTGAGAGCATTGTTGTGAACATAAACAAGGAGGAAAAGGGACAATAAATCAAAGATACTAAAATTGACGACAAAATTCACATTACTGGATTGAATGACAAAACTATTTAGAGATAAATAAATGTTTAAAAAGCTGATTTGCTATCAGTAGAGGTCATCGCTCACCAGTCCATCAGCCAGGGTAAGTACGTTTTACCTTCCACCATGAGAGCTGTGTTGAACCAGCCATGCCTGGGAAAACATGCCACAGAAGACACACAGTCTTATAAAAACCTTTTACTAAAATAAGACAAAGCGTTAAAGAAGAGATGATGTGCAGGAAGATTGAACAAACCAAAAAAGTATTCAGTCTATTCTTTTTTTTAGATGTGTGCAGTTATAAAGTAATAGCTGCATTTTAATATTAGCTGCACCAGAAAATGCTGCAGTTATGATTTAAAACAAGCTGACAGCCAGATGAACTAATTGGCCTGCAGTTCTATAATTTTATTTCTATTTTTGAGCTGCCGTGACAAAATGTGGGCAGTTATATCATTACCTCTGTTGATCTATGTGCTCATTTATCTGTTAGCATGAACTAGATGATAGACTTTTATTAATTTAATGTAGAGTCAACAAACAAAACACAAACATAGCTGATGGAGATTTTATTTAGCAAAGAAATGAGCTAAAATTTGGTGTGATAGTAGCTGAGAGGCACCTCAAATTCATACACCAAACTAAATATGTGAAATCTTTGTTTTAAAACATTAGCTTTAACTACTGGAATCAACCTAATGAGCCACTGAATAAACTTTTATGAAACTCTCAGCAAGTAATCATTGGATGAACATCTACAACTGATTAACTTCTGGAGCAAACTCAAAATCAAGACGGCAACTACAGCTCATCAACATTAGCAAAACAGAAAATGGCTGTAATTCAATTTTATAGAATTTGAATGGAGACTGTGTGGTAGTAGCTTGAGAGTCATTCCCAACATTTACTCCAAGCACCAACAAATTCCATGAGATACCACAATACTGCTCAAGATTCCATAGTTTTTCAAGATAATCTRCTCCTAATTTCAAACTCTGGGCAGAAAGGTGGCGGGCGATGTGCATTTCTTCCAGGAAAGCTGGTTGTTTTATCATTAAGGAGAACTCACTTGTATCCAGGAAACATCTTAATTTCTCGCTCCGTGAGCTGTCTGAAGCCCAGGACGATGTCTTTAAAGGAGGGCTCCTGTAATCACAAACAGATTATTTATAATTACAATAACACCACAACATTWAAAAAAAAAACGAGTTTCAGCTGTGTTAGCAGGGTTAATCCCAATTAACTCAGTGAAGCCTCTTTTTAGGTGACCGGCCTTTGTCCATCTGAACAAAGCTCAACTTCAGTGCAGCTGAAACTCACAGGACTTCATCTATACTGGTATGTAATAAACTTATGTAATGGTTAATTTGGAGGGAAAATGGCAGCTGTTTTTACTCTTTTCCACTATGCTGTACCTTTGTTCTTTGGCGTAAAAAAAAAGGCCAACAAGGTCCATTCTTATCAGTGAAGTATTTATAAACCACTTCTAAAGATAAAGGCTGTACTCACTGGAAGTGGATCAGTGCAGAGGTTGTAGCCTGACTGAAGGAATATACCCATTTTCATGGACTCTGGTGAGCTCAGACACTTCAACAAGTAGTCAAACGTCTCCTTGTTCCATTTACTGAAAAGAAACAGTTATTACAGTGACGGTAAAAGCAAAGCAATGGGAAAAGTGAGTGGACAGAGGAGATGGCGCATACGTTTCCTGGACGTTGCCTTTATCGTAAAGGTAGGGCTGCCACAAGCCAGCAGCTCCATCGCTGGTGGTCAGTGGAGTGAAACTGTCTGCATACACCTCGATGGTCAGTGGGTGGACTTTGGAGTGAAACTGCTCATAGATGCTCTGAGCTGTGGACAGGCCAATGACTCCWGCTCCAATCACTGCCACCCGCATCTCTGCACTGACAAATATTAAAATTATAAGGCAGTGACATCAATCACCTGGAGGATCCTGTAGATCACATCACATGTGGACATGATTAAACACCTCAAAAGTTTTGTTTTGTCMATTAATCTGWTTATAAATGAAGACATGCATGAAGYTATGAATGCAATTGGAAATGTAYTGAGAAGAAAAGTTTAATAAGAAGYAGAAAACAAATCACTAATTTCAAACAAATTTCACTGAGGGGATATACACGTCACAATGACTACATGCACAGCAGACATGTCGGATAATGTACTTTCAATCGATGAAACAAGTTTATTTTTTGCCAGTGAAAGAGCTGCACAACGYAGACAGTCTCCATATAATGTCTAAACTCGCTACAAAAGTTTCTGAAAAGTTATGGCCTTACCTCTTTTCTGTTTTAATCCACAACCGCGACTTGAATGACTGAAGACCTGCTGTTAAGTCTAGCTGTCACATGGAGAGGGGCGGAGCCTAAAGCTGCGTTCACGTCCCCTCGTTCAAACCAATATCAGAGCGTAAAGATATTCGCCAAGCACTGGACAGAAAAGGCAGGCAAAGTCCACTTTTTAAGTCCTAAGAATCACTTTTTTGATTTCTTGCAAGCAAACAAAGAAATGAGGGATGACTGACGGCTTGGTTAGTGTTCTTTAAGCATAGTTTTTTTGTAGATAGATAGATAGATAGATAGATAGATAGATAGATAGATAGATAGATAGATAGATAGATAGATAGATAGATAGATAGATAGATAGATAGATAGAT
>NW_013952516.1:658742-664091 GCF_001266775.1 Austrofundulus limnaeus | reverse complement strand
TAGATAGATAGATAGATAGATAAGCTTTATTGTCTGTCCCAAAGGTGACAGAAAATCGTCTTTGACAGGGCTCCATGTTAAAAACATTCAAAATAAGTAAAATAATAATAATATGCAGATGTGCTGTATTTTAAGGTTATACAAACAAGAGGCAGCACGGTGATGCAGTGAATAGAGCTGTCGCCTCTCAGCAAGAAAGCCCACCTGGCCTTGGGCCTTCTTGGTTGTTGTTTACATGTTCTCACCATGCACCAGTGGGTTTTCTCCAGTTTCCTCCCACAGACCAAAAACATTCATTCTCAGACTGAAGAAGTCTCTTGGAGGAGAGACRAAACGTTTCATTAAAGAAGAACYCGTCCAGAAGACCTATACAATTTTTTTCTTTTGATTTTTTACCTGGATTACTGAGATGCATCAGGACATTCATGTTAGGTTAATTGGTAACTCTAAATTGTCCCTAGCTGTGAGTGAKAAGTGTTTTCTGTGTGCCTAGTGATGGACTTGCGACCTGTCCAAGGTATACTTCGTCTCTTGCACAGTGACTGCTGGAAATAGGCACTAGCTGCCAGCGACCCAGAAAAGAAAAGCGGTAAAGAAAATAGAGGAATAGATAAACAAGTAAATGTGGTTGAGCTAACACTGTTGAAAGTGAGATTTATAGCAAACTTGGACAGCAGCTATAAGCAGACACAACGCAGAGGCTTAYACAGTGATCGTCTAAGGCAATGGCCTGTAAACTGATGCAACACTGACACTGCTGCAGCTGCAGCAATAAACTGTGATAAGAAGATCACAGCCTAAATTATACCTCAAATTCTGCAACAATAAAAATTTTCATCACACATTTTTTTTCAAATCATATTACTGAATTGCATTTTTCTTGTAGTTTGGCAGATCTGTTTGGTAAACCTTAGATTAGATGTACTCCGGTCGTACTATATGGTGAAGATAAGCCTAAACACAGGACAGGAAGGTGGGGGGTCAGACAAATCACAAAGTTGAAACTAGCCACTGATGATGAGTGGATGCCTGTGGGAAAACGAGAAAGGGAAAAGGTGCTGATACAGCAAACTTCAGTCACAGTAACTGGAGTTTAACCTGGTCTAATAAAAATGACATAATTTTAAGAAGAAAAGTTTTATTTACAAGCTAAACAGCAAATAAAAAAACAAGTTAAAAGTATTCAAATTTAATTTAAAAAGCAAACACTAAATGGAGAAATGCAATGTGTGTGGAATGACTGCTGAAATCAGAAGGTGAAAATTAGTTGTAACAGCGAAAAGACGTAGAACACTAGCTAAAAATGCAAAACGCCTGCTAAAAGCAGCAAAAAAGTTAGTTAAAAGATAAAAGTAACAAATGGCTAGCTTAAAGCTAAAAATAGCWAAATGCAAGCTAAAAGCTAAATGTTGCAGMACAAAAGCTAAAAGTAGTTCAAGCAGACAAAAGTAGATCAAGTAGTAATATTAATAAGAATGTCAATTTCAAAAATTAAAACTTTATAGCACCTATTAAGTGAGCTGAACATTTTGACTCATAGTGGTAAAAGTAGCACAGAGTATACAGAAGTTAAATTACAATTAACATACAGAGACCCCCCCCCCCAAAAAAAAAAAACAAACAAACAAACAAACAAAAAAACATTAGTGTATTGTTGCTAATAGATATAAACATTGCTGGATCAAAACGGGATTATCAAACGAACGTGACCAAAAATAAAGTTGTAGGTTGTGCCAACAGATGTGAAACTTACAAGAGTAAGCATAACATGACATCAGATAAATAAACAAACAAATAAAYAAACAAATAACACAAACCAAAGCACCACATGTCCTCTGAACCATCTCCAGATTMCTTCAGCTCTTTTTCCTCTACATTTTCTAACTCAGCCTATACCCATCATGTGCATTTGCATAAACAGTTCCTTACTTTTTGACCTTGAAGCAAACTAATGCGGACTACACATTAATTTATAATGGTGTCAGTGCGGTTTATGGGTTAGTTACTGTGTTACTAAGTTTATGACCGTCAGGGAGGGATGGGGCCTTGAAGGCAGCACTTCCTCAGTCCATCCTGCTGAATAACAACACGGTGTCTCTCTGCCGCTCAGCCTCCAGTTTGTGTGCAGGGCTAAGTGTGGTTAGCTCAGCAGCTAGCTGCAGCTCCCCAGGCCACAGCGACCGGCGTTTGGTGCATCATCCCCGGCTCCCCGGCTTCTTCCTCTTTCAGCCATGGCGTTGGTAACACTGCAGCGGTCCCCGACCCCGAGTGCCGCTTCCACAGCCAGCACGGCTACCACGACCGCGGGGGAGGTCAGTGTGACACCTTGGGGGGAGTCAGAGATGCTCCTGACCTGTGTCTGGTAGTGGTGAGCATGAGGAAGGGGATGCTGCCGGAGGGAGGGAGGCCCGCTGATTGAAGCTAAATTATTAGCACCGTTATGCTAGGTTTGGTTGTTAGCTAATGACATTTCTCAAATGCTGCCTATTTATTATTATAACTTACATATACTGTATGAGCATGTAAATATATATAAAACTATTAAAAACAGCAAGTGTGTTAAATGATTTTTTTAAGGTTGGCGTTAGCTTACTTTTAAGTGTCTTGTGACTGATGCAAGCTGTAGCTAACAAATTTAGCTGTTTATTATGAGACTATCTGACCCTGAGGGATTTCTTTACATCCCTCTTGTTTACCAAAACGACGACAGGATGTTGTTTACCCGGTTTAGTATGGAAAAATACGATTTTATTTGCAGGATAGTTTGTTTTGTTGTTCTTGCAGCTCAATTTATCTGTAAAATCACCAACAAATATATAAAGATAAACACAGTTCTATTTATTAACATAATATCTAAGTGTTAGTTGCCATTAGCATAATTGTCTGCTGGTCCTGTTCTAAAAATTTAATTTATTGCCTGACTGACAAACATTTATAAGGGGATRAAAATACATGGATTGATCCTAATTGGCTGCAGTGGTGGAGAGGCACAGTTTAAATACATTTTATTGTAGTCACTGACATGAACAATAAGTGATAGTATTTACYACATATAGTCATAATAAGTTTGACTATTTCCCAGCATACAGTCACCAGATGGGGGCACTACTCACCAGCTGCAAACAGATGAGCTCCCCCTGTTCTGTTTTGCATACAACCAGATAAATCAGAATTGATGTCTGCATTTGTATCTGCTTAATTTTATTTGTAAATGTGATTACAGCGTTGCAAATGTTTGTGTTAGAGCCGTTGCAAAGGGCTTGATTTTTAACTTCAAGTGTTTGTTACAGTCAAATATAACATAGTTACTTATTGTAAACAGATCACATCTTGTTAAGGAGGATTGTTTTGTTTTATCCCTGGAACGTTACTGTAGGTTGAATTTTGTGTCCAGGTTTGATAGGAAAAGCTGACTGAAGTCTGCTGCAGCTATGATGTCATCTGCTCCTGAGGGGTGGGAAGGGAAGGCGGGAGGGAAAGTGTTGTACTGGAGTGAAGGGAAAAAAGAGCTTAAGTAAACAGGCATGTCGAGGATGCAGGCACGAGGCAGGATTATTTTACTACATTATAAAAAGGCACCAAGAATTGCATTGTTTTCTGGCCATGTTTAATCTTTGTCAGTCAGTTCTAGAAATGGCATTTCTGGACTTGTTTTTTTTCCTGCTGAGTAATTCGCTTGTTTCTAGTGCCACTTCTCGTGACATCCTCTAATTTTGTAATCGTGTCAGGTATTATTTAAGTATCTTACCTTAAGTCACCACCTCCACATTTTTTGCAGATGCAGAAGTACTTTATTTTATTTGAGTAAATCAAATGTTTCCACACTCAGTAAGTTGGACGTGCATCTAGATTTTTTTGAAAAAAGAATTGAATTGAAAGTTTTAAGAAAATCCTGGAATTTTTTTTTTTTTTTTTTTTTTTGCTGCTGCATCTGCTGTTACATGAAGTAAAAACACACCTGTATTTTTCATACCAACACTGGAATGTGCTCGCAGCATCATGTTTAACAGATGTCAGGATAAGTTTATCTCGATTGGACATAACTGTACATATTTCTCTCGACACCTATGTCAAACTATACTGCTCTTAAACCAACAATCCCTTGTGTTGAAACAAAATGAGCTCATTCGTACTAATGTCAACAGCTTATCTCATTCAGCTTAAAAAAGTACAAATATGTCAAGTTGGGTATTGCTGTTATAACGTGACTGTAGCGCTTTGGCACAGATCATTTAGTTATAGGAGTTGCAGCAGTGGTACTTAACTGTGGCATTAAGAGGCCAAGCAACATTTTATTTTCTATCTCATTTTTTTTACCCTTGTAATTTGAAGGAGATATATCATAAATTTTTGTAGAACATGAAACATACCTTTATAAACTAATTCATCGTAGCTCCTCCACAGTTTCCTTGTGATGTTTATTTATCCGTTTTTATGACTTGTGTTTAAAAACGGCTGTAGCTTCTGTTATCTGCCAGCCTAAGAGCGTTTATTCATAGTGCATTCAGATTTTTTCTCGCCAGTACGGTGTTACTAATTACACTTTATCTGTTTTACAGGATTTTGGGAGTGAAGACGAACGGCGAATAAATCAGAGGTATGTTTATGTAAAAGTTGAGTTTTGCCCTTCGGATGCATGGTACACGAAGCAAAATGACACTCGGGATATAAACAGGTGTTTTTTTTTTTTTGACAAACCGCCCGAGTCTGCTTTTGACTCATGCAATGAAATCTTGAGTGGCGGCAGACAAGCTGGCATCAACAAATGAGAAGAAGTGTCATCAAACACCTGTTTGTCTGTCTTGCCGGTTCAGTGGTTTGTTTTATTAGCTTATGGAAAAATCAAGCAAAAACATTCAGTCGTTCAAGTAATATGATGAAAAATTTCTTTCTCTTTGGCTTTTCCACACGTTTCTGTATTTAGATATTCAACAGATACAAATGATAAATTTTTCAGTGGGATGTTTTGACATTTAGTTGGTTATTGCTTCAATTATGACTATCTGGGTGTCTTTTTAGGAAGGTGTTTTGATATGTAGAATAGCAACCGAACTGTAAATCAAAACAGTGATTCGTCTTCTTTATTATGTTCAAACCAAACAAATTCTAACACCAGAACTGAAAAATGAAGCAAGTTGGACCTATAAAACATACATAATGTTGGAGTGTGTTAGTGTACAGCGGGTAAAATAAGTATTGAACACGTCACCGTTTTTCTCAGTAAATATATAACTAGAGGTGCTAATGACATGAAATTTTCACCAGATGTCGGTAACAACCCAAGTGATCGATACATACAAAGAAATCAAACCATAAATGTCCAGAAATGAATTTATTTGTAATAATGTG
>NW_013952516.1:633068-658732 GCF_001266775.1 Austrofundulus limnaeus | reverse complement strand
CTGGCCATCATTTGGGACTGAACCAGCTGATATTAAGTTGCACTGACATGGGGCAGGCTTGCTTTCAAATTACTGAGCGAGTTCAGCTGGTGTCTTGGCTTTCCATGCCTTTTTACACCTCCCTTTCTTCATGTGTTCTATACTTTTTCCCTGTGCCATTCCACATTATTACAAATAACTTCATTTCTGGACATTTRTGGTTTGATTTCTTTGTATGTATGGATCACTTGGGTTGTTACCGACATCTGGTGAAAATTTCATGTCATTAGCAMCTCTAGTAATATATTTACTGGGAAAAAATGGTGACATGTTCAATACTTATTTTACCCGCTGTATGTTATAGACACGGAAAGCATGTATACCTAAAACGAAGCCACACACAATTGGATGGTGTTTTAACACAAATGAGGTAAAGCAGTGAGAGAGATTTAATTTCCGTTTACAGCAGATTTGCACAAGAACTTGTCAGCACAAAACTGACTTGTCAAGATGGTACAATGATAACAGGACAAGCTTTTATGTGTCAGTCATGTTGACGGAGTTCTTTGTTCTTTTGGGTTGTTTTTTTCCATCAGTGAAGTCTGCTGTGTGGGGTTTGTTATATTCCTCACAGTTATGGGAGAAACCTTTTCTTCTAAATATATTTGAAAGGCATGAATCATAAAGAAATGAAGCACTGTTTCTGACCACGAGATGTGGCCTACTAACTGCTCAGTTTGATTTCCGTTATGCAATATCCTATGTGATATCCCCGAGCGATGCATGATCTTATACACAATGCCAGTCTTGACTTGCTTCTAGATGTCTTTCATTTTTTTGAAGGGCTCATAAGCCACATTATGCAATCAAGCTGGCAGTAAATTTGTTTTTATAGAATAGGCTTGTTGAGCAGTGTTTAATTTGACAGACAGATTTATCAGGGTGAACTGATCTGGTAAACCAGTTGAAAGGTTACATCTGTTGATGGACAGCTGAAAAGCTGCCAAACTGGAATATTTGTACTTTCTGTTCCTGGCTGACCTTAATGATGAAAAGCCCATATAGTTGACGACGACCAACATAAATATTGGGCTGGTGTTTGTGGCAATAAGCCAAAGTATGATTTCACTTACTCAGCTTGTGTGCAAAAGAATTGAGCAAGCATCATTTAGATTCAACTTGTTTAATGAGTGTAAATTTAATGTTTGGTTGGAGGAGGATGTGCTGGTATTTAGCACAGAGGGGTCAGATTGTAGAAGACAAATGAAGGTTTTTATGCCTTCACGGGACTGTCTCTGGTTTTAAGTGTAGAAACCAAGAAGAAACTAGAAGCACTCGGAGAGTGCAAACCTCCGCCAAGACCAATTTCCCCCATCCTGTAATAGAGTGAATGCACAAAAGCAGAGATGGAAACACATTTGCTGAATAAGTTCTGACGTAGTGAACATTTAAGCAGGCAGGATGCACGGAATTTCTTCTCGGTGGAGTCGAATGTGAAAAAAAAAAGTCAGACTCGTCACCCGACGTTATTCATTGTCAAACTGGTGTCAGATTAAGCTCCTAAGTTTTCATCAGTCACATTCCACCGTGTAAAACGTCTGTTTTATCCCCTTGTATGCGTTTATAATGGTTTGACTCTCTTTATAAAGTGCTTCCTGGCTTCCCCTGTCTCCAAACTTTGAGGCCCGGCCAGAAGCTCTGTGTTTACAAGCGTAGCGAGAAACTGTTTTGGTTGTTTCGGAAATGTGGTGTGTTTGAGGAAATGGGAAAAATGGGTTTCATGGTGCAGTCAAGCCCTTCCTGGTCAGAAAACGTTCTCTAAATGYGCACCAAATGTGTAAAAATGCGTACATTATGGCAAAAATTATTCATCATTAAATCTGGTTTTGACATTACTTTTATAAAGTTTGAAGTCCGTGCTGTCCAATCCAGTTCAAATGAACACTGAAAGCGCTCACTGTTTTTTACAGAAGCCCTGTGAAAGCATCACAGCTTTGCCGATCTCAGAGGATTAAAAGAAAAAAATTCCTGTATCCCCATCGTGATCCAGAACATCACCAAAATGTATTGGTGTGTTACTTGGGCCATTACACACATGTGGTAAAAATGTCATGACAATCCATCCACAAGTTTTTTGAGTAATGTTGTCCACAGACAGAACGACAGACAGATGGACATACACAACCGAAAACATTACCCCCTTGGCGGAGGCAATAAAGGCTGGAGCAGAAGTCCCACATCTCAGTCTTTCATGTGTGCTTTTTTCTCCATCAGTACAATGGTGTCATTTATTTTTTTGCTTTGCCCTTTGACACCTGAGGTGGTTCCTCCCTCTTGTTCCCCTCCTTCTTAACCCCTTTCGTAGGAAAATGCCAGTATTAGGCAACAGACAACCCCGAGAGAAAGTTTTTTTTTCTTTTTTTCTTGTTGTGCTTGTGTCTGGAACACACTCCAAAGACCATGACTAAACCAGCCTGGTAACAGGCTCTTTGTATCCTCTTTACAGGGTGACTTGGAGCAGCTTTCTCTCATACCTGTTCATGTAGTGACTCAGAGCTCCAGCTTAGAGGACATCTGGTCTTTTTTACTCCATTTATTCCATTTATCTGGATACAGACAGCGCTACAAATCAAACATTCATGCTGTGATGTGCTGCCATTTATACCAAATGCTTTTAAAACTTGACCTCAAATTCAATGGAAGTTCCTTTTATCCTTTTATTTCTCTCTAGTCTTTCTGGTTCTAACACAGAACCACCCAGAGCTCTATATGGACTGTCAGTGAGCCTAGAAACATTTGTTAAATACTGCTGGTGATTGTCAAATATTGTCCGGTTGCTGTTGGGTTTCCGTGAATCATCAAACTCACCMAGTTCAATAGATGTTTCATTATTTWTGTTTGGAGATTTTATAGATTTGTGTCTGAAGAAAACACAAGTTTAAAAAAATCTTTAATCCTCTAAACATGGTCAGTTTTCAGCTGTATTTGTGTGTCTATTTTCACAATTATATTTCTCARTTTGGTTTTTCATACTATTTACCTATTGTATAAATATKTCTTGTTTTTTTAGGGTTYAAAAGGTATGTCCTCTGTAACCCGYTATAATCCCAAATAATCTCAGACTGTGTGTTTGATAGGGGTGCATGTGAGTGAATGACAGCTAGCACTGGCCACTTGAAAGCAAAGACACAAGCTAATCCCTCCTTTATAAGCCTGCGTATAATGAGATTGGGGAGTTCTGGGACGATGCCAGTTCTTCTCGCTGCCTGTTCCACCTTTGCTTTGCTCCTGGGTTGAGATCTGTGRAGGCTGTACCCTCGAGTCTGTTTGACCAATATCTGCTTCTTTCCTCCGGAGAAGTTCTGCTTTGTAAACACAGAGAAAAGGAGGCTTTCTCATTTGGTGTAGCTGATTTYACTTCAGGATCACAAACTTAAGAAGAAACTCATTCTTCACTTTGTAATGATGCTGACCTGAAGTTTAAGGGGCGAACAGAACTCTTCGACTCATGTTATGATCAACTCTCTAGATTCTCACCTGCAGTCTTGGATGTTTCACCGTCATTACTCTACTAAAGAATTGTCACAGGAAGAACYGAGCGAAGGACCTGGGACTCTGGTTGTGTGAGCCTGAGGCTGCAGTGTATCCCTGCAGGCGGTTGGCAGACTCAAGCGGAGGCGCTCCGATGAGGGAGGAGGAAGAGGCATCTGGAGGGAGTGGCCTCTGAACTGACGGCTCTGCTCTACAAAGCCTCACAGATGAGGGCAGACACAGTTTGTCACTCAAAAGGACAAAACCGAAGCCACGGTTTCTTCTTTCTCCACAATGAAGAGCAGATAGCTCGCACCAGAGCGGCCTGGGTTTCACTCCGGTCAACAGGATGCATCTGGTCGTAGAACCCATTCAGGAGGTCGTGATGAAGATGCTGCCGTATTTTGTAGAAAATGCTGTGTTGACTCAGAGGGAGATCAACCGCATGTGAGTTTTGCTGACTTTTCTTAAACCACATTATGAGAAGTTGCCTCATTACTTTAGTTTTGAATTGTTTTAGGAGCAAGTTCCTGTTCATTCTTTACTGAGTATGTACAGGTGCATTCAGAGTTATCTGCTAAAGTTTGCTTTCAGAGTCAGTTTGCTTTGATACAAGACATACTTTCAGCTCTAACATTTGTGGAGAAGCTGATAACAGGGTGCTGCAGCAAAGGAAAGAGTTGAGCTTTTGGTGTTTAGATAGGGTGTCTGTAGTTAAGGCAGCTGTTGATTTACACTTCAGAAGTTACACACATTTACAGATTAAAAAGGAATAATTAACGATAGGTGCATACACAGTTCTGAGTCGCAATGAGTCACCTGCCCCTTTTTGGTTGTGATATAGTAACCTTTTCCTCTTACAGTTGTCAATTTCCTGCCTGTTGACCCTTTTTGAAACTTTATCAAACAGAAAAAAACATGATAAAAATGTACTGAAGTGGCACAAAAGCTCTTGTTAAAAAGTGTCCACCCCCATGCCTTGTCACTGTAAGTTTTTTTTTTTTTTTTTTTTTTTGCATTGCTGGGGGCGGCCAGAATTTATTGTGAGGTGTACAAAATGAAAGGCATTGTTCCCACAAAATGCTCAGTTTGGTTCAGGCCTTTTTAACCGTACGTGGGTTTTGAAAGTCCAACCAGCGGGAGCAAGATTATGGAGCAGTTTATTCAAAACTAAAAACTTGGAGTCAGTTTCTCTTTGATATAGATGGGATAAGTCTCCTTAAACTTTTTAGTTTTGTCTCTCTGATATCAATAATGGGCATTTTCTGAACGAAACAAGTTCTTTTTTTTCGCTTGAAGCAGCAATCTCTTATTACCTCAATAAAATGATGTCATGAAAGCTGTGTGAAAAAACAGGTTTGTCTTTCGGGGATTCAGGATTTATTTATTTTTTTTAATTTTGTCACTCATCACTTCTGTGTTTTCCTAATGATGACCTGGTTTTCCAGATTGCAGACACAGAATACCTGTTGCGTGTGTTCCACCCAGCTGTCAGCTTGATTTAGGATTGTGTTCCTATTGTTTCTTCACTGACATGGAATGATTGAATTCAGCCTGGAGGAATAACTGCACTTACTTGTGTTTTTTATTTTTTGTTGCACTTCCTTAAATATCTCATCTGTTTCTAGTTCCAACGCTTGACCTGATAAAGTCCAGACTTTGATAAATTTATATAAAGTGGTTATTGAGGCTTGTACAGTCATGGTGAAAGGTAAGCTTCACAAAGAGTTGCATTCTGTGTTGCATTCTCTGAAGGCAGCAAAGATCTGACAAGTCCGATCTGAGCTCAGTGCTTGAATCCTGGTGGCTGCAGGATGAGGTCTGCCTCTGTAACGTGGCAGCTTGGCTTCTCTTCTGAGCTGTGGAGTTAATTCACCAGAAGCGGACATCAGTGATTTATAGTTATCTCATTGGTGCTTTCTAACTGAACTAAACCCATCTGCTGAGGTTCTTTTTTTACTGTTTGGTCTTTTTTTCTTGTTTAAAGTGATTGCAATGAATGTGCATCTCTTCCTCAAAACTCAAAACACATTGTAATGTGTTTCAAGTTTTGTAACTTTTCTCTCCCTTTTTGTTTGCAGCCTGAGTGAGAGTTTCTTTATGGTGAAGGGCGCTGCTCTCTTCTTGCAGCAGGGAAGCAGCCAGCAGGGCCAAAGAGCACATCCTCCTCACAAACATGCAGGTGAGAATCACAAAGAAGCACAATTCAGCGTTCATCATCACTCTTCGCATCAGGGTCGTATTGAGCAGCGTCACTGTAAAATAAGGTCAGGTGCTGCACTCATTAGCTCTGCAGCAGATGTTTATAACTGGGGTGAGAAGGCTGGAGGCTGCGTTGTTGATAAGCATGTTCCAGACCTGTAGCTTAGGCAGATTAGTGCTTAAATCCAGCGTATGGTGGCCCTCTGAGCAAAACTTCTGTTGATGATTAAAGAAGGTCCTTACTATTTATACAACCTGACGTGCTGTTCTAACTCTAACTTTACAAACTCTACAAGTTATAGGACTATTTTTAGCATTCATTTATAGTCTTAGTTRACTTCATATTGTTCAAATCATTTGTATTCTTCTGCAACAGCTGCTTTAGTTTTTGCTAACTAAAGTAAATGAATGGCTAGTGGAGATTGTACATTATATTGCTTTGAAAGCATAAGTTCACAAGACGAGTTGGGCTGAATTTCCTCCTTAATCAAACTTCTTTTTCTTAACTTTGAAAACCACAGTAGTTGCTTTAAAGTTTCACGGCTAGCCGTGGAGTCCAGTTAGTTGCGTGATGAGATTTTACCATCAGCTTGCAACTAAACTGCTGCCAAGCCGTTTGGCAACTCGTGTCTGAGGCTGGCAGCTTTGTCCATCTTTACTGGCCACTTCGTCAGGTACCTCACATATTTGCCTGGCGTACTTTGTCGTCAGGAGCATTTGCCAGGGGAAATAGCTGTGTCATTTCTCAGTACCTGTGGGATTTGACCAAGAAGTGGGAGACAGTGAGGCTGACACATAAGAAGTTCTTGATGAAAGGCCTTCTTGTTCTTAAAGGTGCTGCCACACCATCACTGACAAGTTAAAAATAATGCTGTAGTTTGTAAAGTGTAACTCCAACATGTCTGGCATTAGATAGATAAAAATAGATACATAAGATAATTATATTATTAAAAACCTGGCATTCCTTGAAGAAATTAATTTTGCCCTTTGCCTTTCATGCCAGAGTTTTAGCCTAAAGTGACAGTGCCTTTAGATCATCTTACATTAACAAATGAGTTAATCCTAAAAATGACAGCGCAGTTTCATCTTGAATTGGCTTGGCTCCAAAAGTTAGAACTGTAGATCTGCACTGAATGATTACTTTCTGAAAGTTTAATCATAGGTAGTTTAGTGGTTTGTTAAATATTTGGCTTACCTTACAGACAACATGGACAAAAAAGCACAAACCAAAGTCAGAGAGTTTCTGTTTCCGCACAGCTGTTCAGACACACTCTGGGTCTTAAAGTTTGTCTGTTTTCCTTGTTGTGACACATTTCAACATTATTGTCTCGCTGTCGGATGCTACTTTTTCTTGCTATTAGTCCATTTCCACACCCTGTTTTATTACCCTGCTCTACATGACTCAAGGAGCAGTGATAGATGTAAAATGTAAAAGACAAGTTCTTGACTTAGAGTTTTGAGTTTGATAGATTTTCCCAACTTATTGATGTTTTTAGCAGTTCTTTAATGTAGTTGTTTAACAGCACATCACTTCATAAAATTCCCTGATTTCCTTTCACCTTATTGTTTTGAGGCATTTAGGTTTTAAAAGAGGTGTTTGTGAGAACAGTGTAATGTTTTCAGCAGACTACAGCAGTACTGTGTTCAGTTTATAAGATATCCAGCATGAATTAATATTGTCTGTTGAAAGAGATTAATTTGTAATCACCAAACAACTCACCATCTTCCTCAACAGGTGACTTACCTCAACACCTGCAGGTGATGATAAACATTCTCCGCTCAGAAGACAGAATCAAACTGGTAAGAGTCGTCATGTAGACACATAGAAACAAAAGAAAGAACCCAAATAAAGAAGTATTAGTTCTTGTCTGAAAACCTGATTTTACAAAGCCATCCAAACTACATGTTAGTTTTACACTTGTTTGCTTATGTTTAATTTACAAGTGGTTTAAACATTAAGAACCTTGTAAAATGTGTCTGGTATGTTGGAGTTAGCTGCTAGGTTTCAATCAGTTTTGTATTGGCACGATGAGAGTTTTGGTTGCAAATGTGAAATCTTAATTTTTTAATTTAAAACTTCTGTTTCCAGTTAATATACAGTATACGTAACAGTGTTGTCATTTACTGTATATTTGTTGTGCAGGACTAAAGCTGTAAACCCTTTAAAATAAACTGTTTTCACTGTGCAGGCGGTACGTCTGGAAAGTGGATGGTCAGATCGTGTTCGGTACATGGTTGTGGTGTATACCAGCGGGCGACAGGACACAGAGGAGAACATTCTTTTAGGGATCGACTTCATCAATAAAGACTGGTACAAAAACAATTAGTATGTTGTTACAAAATGATRATGAATTACATAGAAAAGAGTTAACTTTGTGTTTGCCTCAAGTTTAAAGTATTTATTTTCTTGTGTCCAGAAGATTAGGTATTCACTGAGCTGTAATTGGCACAGGGATTTTAAGAATTTTAATGGAAGGACATAATTTAACCATGAGAAAATTTTTGCTTTTGTCATTTAGCTATAAAAAGGCTTTTTATCAAAACTTCTCATTCATTTGCATTCTGTCTTTTTGTCTGTTTTTGCTTTCTCCCGCTAGCAAAAGCTGTTCGGTCGGCATGGTGCTACCTCTGTGGAGCGACACAAAGATCCATCTGGATGGAGACGGGTGAGCTCCCTTCAGTTTTTGTGACCCTTGTGATAAGGACGGGGAACACAGCTGCAGCTCTGTTTTTTCCAATTTTTTTACCCAACACTGCCTCAGTCCTATAACACCAGATGAGCTCGATCTACACAAAGCTGCAGTGATCTCCGCCTCAGGGACTGACCCGTCTGTTTCATCTGCTCCTCAGGGGTTTTACCGTGAACACGGCGAGTCGGACTCATGTCTTCAAACCCGTGTCGGTGCAGGCAATGTGGTGAGTAATTATCAATGCCCTGAGTCACAGTGGCTGTCTCTAACAGTTGAAGAATAATGGAAGAGCTCAGTAAGCCTCCTGATTCTGCAGTGATGCAGACTGAAGCAGTGCTGACTCATTGTGCCACCTGCTGGCTGCACTTTGCACAAAGCCAGACTGAACGTTTGACTGATTCTTTCACTGTTGTCTAATGTTCATTTTTGTTTCTGATCGACAACAATCTAGGTCAGCCTTGCAAGTGCTGCACAAAGCTTGTGAGGTGTCGCGAAGGTTTAACTACTTCCCTGGAGGAATGGCTCTCACCTGGACGGGCTACTATGAGAGCTGCATCACTTCAGACCAGAGCTGCATAAACGAGTGGAACGCCATGAAAGACTTGGAGACCACGCGACCTGACTCACCCACCATGTTTGTCGACAAGTAAATTGACTTTTTTTTAGAAACAACTCTTTTTGTGGAACTGTAACTTAATATAACTTAATCTGTATTTTGATGATTGAATTTTAATGTTTTTTAGGCCTTCAGAAAGAGAAAGGACAGAGTGCCTTATTAAAGCCAAACTCAGAAGCATCATGACATCCCAGGACCTAGAGAATGTCACCTGCAAACAGGTAAAAGTAACAAAACAAAGCAAAACCTAATAAAATGCTGATTGTGTTTAGTTTTTTTCTGTTGCTGCATTTACATTTCATTCTTTTATTTATACAGACCTCAGTCCTTTTGTTTTTATGCTACCCATTTGTCTTTAATGCAGACTTGATTGTTACTCTGAGTATGCAAAAGATTAGGTATACATGAAAAATTTGTCCTTTAAAAAACATATCTGAAATGCATATCTAAAACTAAAAATTTAAATTTCAACATTACCAAAATAGATTAGAAAAACATCATTATAGTTTTAGGCTCATTTTCAAATCACTACTTATCTCTTGGCAGATCCAATACAACCTGCAGATAAATTCAAGTTATAATGTTTTTAGTTTAGCTGGTGCTCAATACACTTCATAATTTAAGTTTTATTACTTTTTTATGATATTTTGATTAGCACAATATTGCAGTATTCTTATGATCATTGTTACAGCATGTTATCTGTGTTATAAATGGATGCTTCTAGGTCAACAGACTTCTGCACAACCAAGAAAAGAATATTTACATAAAGGACAAACGTAACAAACATGATTGGTTATTGTGGGAAAAGATTCAAATTTTTACCTCGTCTGATGACGGCATTTGTTTCTTTGGGACGTTTTTATCCACAAGCTTCTCTACAGATATTAAGTTTGACCTTTTTAGCCTGCAGACCTTCAGTTTTATCTGCAGCTTTGTTTTGACTCCCTCAGTCTCCTTAACTGTTACATCAGAATTTTTAGCAGTCAAATTACAACCTTCAAGCACTTTGAAATCTAGCTGTAGCCTCCACTCATTTCCAGGAAAAAAAGAAGACTTGATGAGTTCATTGGTAGTTCATTGACATCTGGAAAAAAAAAACGTTTGAATGCATATTTGCTGTAAAACCAGTCATACAGAAATCAAGACATGCTGTTTATTTCTTTATTTCAGATCCGCACAGAGTTGGAGCAGCACATGAACTGCAACTTGAAGGAGTACAAAGAGTTCATTGACAATGAGATGCTGCTCATCCTTGGCCAGATGGACAAAGCTACTCTCATTTTTGACCACGTCTACCTGGTGGGAAAATTCAAGTTGTCTTCCCCATTTACAAAAACTGTCTGCTGTACTTAATAACTGAGATAAATTGTTTCATTTTTATTTTTATTCCAAAGGTTTTTTTTAACACTTAAAGGATTAATCTTTTTGTTTCAGGGATCTGAATGGAATGCATCTAATTTGGAGGAGCTGCAGGAGACAGGGTGACTTAGAGCTCCACACAAAATATACATTTTTATAATGATTCAAGCAAGAAAAGCAATACTGATGAATTATCAATTATTATTTCCTCCAGGGTGGGTTACATCCTCAATGTGACCAGGGAGATTGACAACTTCTTTCCAGGGACGTTCTGTTATCACAACGTTCGTGTGTACGATGAAGAGGCCACCGACCTGCTGGCACACTGGAACGATACGTACAACTTCATTGTGAAAGCAAAGTGAGTTTTAAACTCACCTGTTAAATACACTGATGCTTTATCTCGACTCTGTTTATTGTAGTTGAAAGCCTCTGCAAAGGTGGTTCACGTATTTATTGCATAAATGACCAATTAGTTCTCATTTCCAGAAAAAACGACTCAAAGTGTCTCGTTCACTGCAAGATGGGCGTCAGTCGGTCTGCCTCCACTGTCATCGCTTACGCCATGAAGGAGTACGGCTGGTCGCTGGAGAGAGCTTACAACATTGTGAAACAGAAGAGGAACATCACTCGACCCAACCCCGGTTTCATGAGACAGCTGGCAGAGTATGAGGGCATTTTAGATGCCAGGTACCGTCCTGAACTGATAYGTGTGTGTGTAGTGTTATAAACTGCTCGTCTTTTAGATTTTGGATTTTTTAACACATTTTTTGCACAAATTATTTCCTTTTTCCCCCCCAGCAAACAGCGACACAACAAGCTGTGGCATCCAGATGCAGACTGTGAGATGGCAGAGGGTCAGCAGGGGTTGTCTCAGTGTTGTGGAGAAGAAGGAGAGCATGTGGGTCTGGAGCCAGGAATGTCTCCCTGCTGCGAGGAGGTGCTGCCCGACAAAGGTGCAGCATGCCCCTCCCCATGCAGGGCCGTTGCCCTTGACATCGATCCCGCCTACAACAACTACTACTTCCGCCGACTCCCTGACTCGGCTCTGGACAGCGAACCGTCAACGCCGGTGCGTGGTCCGCCCCTCCTCGGCATGGAAAAGGTCTTTATAGAAATTGAAGACGTGGAACGAGACGCCCTGCTGGACGACGAGGCTTTCGACGGACGAGAAGGCCTTCCCCTCCCCCACTTTGGGCCCACTGCAGAGGGGACCGCCGCACAGACCTGCAGCCGAGGCCCCGAGCCCCTGGAGGAGCTGCGTCTCAGGCTGGAGTTCAGCACCGTGGAGGAAGAGGATGAGGAGGACATACGGAAGGAGGAAGCAGAGATGGAGGTGCTGATGCAGCCAGACGATGGGGGAGGTGGGGATGAAACACAGGATGTGGAAGTAGAGGGAGATGCAGAAGGTTTCGGGATGGATCTGGCGACCCTCAATGAAAATTCCAACAACAACAACAACAACAACCGTTGGAGCACTCAATATGTAAGTTTGGGACACACTTGAAAATAAAAAAGATTCTAGCAGCTAAATGTGTAATTCATCTGACTTTTTTATGTTTTTTTAGGAAAACGCTTCCTCCACCCCTCTTCCAAGAGAGGCTTCTATGCTGTTTGGGTGTGATCAGAAAGAAGAATCTTCAGACCCAGGTTTTTGCCTTAATCCCTGCTCTCCTCCTTTACTCCAAAGTGCTTCGTTCCTACAGTTTCATTCCTCTGCTGACGGTCTGCGGGGCCCTTGTGGGCCTCCGTGTGAAAGTGCCAACTGTTCAGCCTGCCTACCCAGTGCTTCACATGAGAAACAGCCAGGAGAATCACTGCATTTAGTTCAGCCTGTGGACAATGGCGATCGCTGGACAGATAACGCCGAGCTTGATGACGCCCAGTCTGCAGCTGCCTCGGAGGTTCTCCCAGAGCTGGTGAGGGCAGATCTGAAGGAAGCAACGCCTGCAGTGGCTTGTTACGTGGGCCAACAACAGGAGAGCCTCTTACAGCTGCGTCGTTCTGGGCTGGTCCGCCGTCGCGCCGAAAGGCTGGAGAGACTTTCAGGGCTGTCTGAGCAGAGCCTGCACTCTCTGAAGCCTTTCCACGCACGCCAAAAGTCCAGGAAGAGTTCCTCTCAACACGACRACGACGACGAGTTCTCCAGCTTCCCAGGGAACTTTGCTAAATCAACACCATCCCAAGTGCGGTTAGAACCTCTGATGGTGCCACTGACCAATGAAGCCTTGTTAGGGRTGGTGGGGTCTGGGTTGCTCACCCCCACCTCCACCCTGACACGCAGCTCCAGCAGCGACAGCCTGCGCAGCGTCAGGGGGAAGCCCGGCCTCGTGCGTCAGAGGGCACAGGAAATCGAGACCCGCATGCGACTCGCGGGCCTCACCGTGTCCTCGAAGCTGAAGAGGTCCAACTCTCTAGCCAAGCTGGGCAGCCTCGACTTCTCCTGCGAGGACCTGTGCTCAGTCTGCTCCTCAGATGCGGGGACGCTGCTGCTGCTGTCTCTGTCGCCAGAAACAGACCCGGGCATGGAGTGGGACTCCCCCGCCGCCTCGGCGCTGTCACCGCCCTGCAAGAGCTTGCACACTCCAGAGAGAGCCCTTCCAGGTGAGCCCAGAAGCTGACAAATGACGTGGAGATCCTACATATTTATCTACTCCATTCACATTTTCATCCAGCACACTGTGGGACTGGAGAACCCTGCACAGATTTTCAAAACAAAAGGAGGAAATAAAACAAGAACAAAAATAATAATAATGCCAACTGTTTTATAAGGAGGATACACTTCTTTGGCCACATTGCTTCTTAAACTGCTGTTCAGAATAATGAGTCATATTGCTGTATTTGACAAATGTGTTAAGCCATCAGTTCACCTCTAACTTTGAGTCATGGACAAATAAGTGCCTTACAAAGAGACCCAAGGCACAGATCCATGAGACACAAGACGGTACAAGTCGTTCTGTATCTGCTATCAAAAGGCAGGTGGTTCCACCTACAAGATTGTAACTGCATTCATTGATGAACTGGAATCCCTCAAAGAGTTCGAAAGAAACCAAGTCTTGAAACAAAGTTAGAGTTTATCACAGAATTTTGTTAAAAGGATGTAAAATCAAAAGTTTACCTCATGCTGCGTCCAGTGCCCAGACGGAAACCAGGCCATTGTGTATTTTTGTCCCTTTAGCGATGCCAAGTTAGTAGAGTTCTAAAGAAGCTGAAAATTTCCACTAATCTTTATAGGAAGTTGAGCTGAGGGATCTGGGAAATATTCCAAACTGGAAACATTCTACAGGAATATATGAGAATTTGGTGGAATTAACTGAAAATTGGGGGTAATTTTTAAAATGATCATATTCTAACAAAACGAACATTTTGTTTTGTCATAGGCAGTAGATAATTACATTAAAACATAACTGAAATATATAGATTTATGTACAGAAAATATAAATCATTCTCACAACTCAAAACAAAACTATTACTATTTCTATCAATCCCAACATTACAGGTGACAGTTTATCATTTTTTAGGGTGCAGTATGCCTCATTACTCAGCACAGCCATGAAATCTGGTAGTTTTAGTCAAAACGGTGCTAAATTTTCCTCATCTATATTTACAATCTGTTGCAGACATTTAGTATTTTAATTTCTGGGTTTATTCCCACAAATTCCTATTAATTCTCATGAACAGTTTCCAACTTTGAATTTTCTCAGAATTTTACCACCCTGAAAGTTAAGAGAGGTGAAATAGATCTTTAACGCAGAATTGTGCRTTAATACTTTAACTTCACATTTAGTCTTAAGGGCGAGGGAATGAGATGAAAGTGGGGAGAGAAGGTTGCAACCTTCACCAGTGGCACACACACTGTTTTCAACAAACACAACAGAGGTTTTCTGAGTTTGTTGTTTCTTTGCACTGTTTTTTATTTTTGTTTTTATTATTATTGCGTAAATATCGGTACGAGCGAGCTATCTTCCAAACTAACATTATAGTAATGTTATGAACCTCATCACCTACTTTGTAAAATATTTTTGGGAGAGCAGCGTGAGAAGTTGTGCTGCACGGCTTGAAATCCTGAATTCTAGACACAACATAAACATGACTTTTAAATGCTCTTTGACTTAAATTAATTTTTAAGTGCTGCCAATGTTTTGAACACAATTGTGCTTTTTTTTTTTTAAAYGTGGAAGACCAAAGTTATATTTGGCATCTTATCAAATTGGACACAACCTTGAAGCTGTAAAAAAAAAAAAAGTGAATCATTTTGTCAATCGCGTACATATTGAAATGCTGTCACCTCTTTTTGCACCTTTTGGAGTAATGAAAGAGACTCAGAGGAGTCTCGATAAGCTTTTCTGCTCATATCATCAATGAGTGTCAAAGCTTTCGTTCACAATAGGTTACTTCAGTTTGTAACCTTTTTTTTTTTTCAATTTAAATATGCAGTAGTTTTTGTACTGTACAATGCTGTAGTTTGAACGCATAATGCACTTTTTATGTTGGTAAATAAAGATGTACTGTACGTGTTAAATATGGAAATAAACATTTCTTTTACAGAATTTAATTGTGGATCCTCATACTGGTATTATCAACAAAAATCCTTTCTGGCTGGGGGAAAATAACAGATTTTTAAGTGAGCCTAAAATATATGTACAGTAGACGGTAATGAAGTGTGTACCCTGAAGTTACATCATCATGCCCTCCTTTACTTTGGCAGAAAAAACATTTTCTAACAGCCAGGTTATATAACATTTGGCATTCTGTTGCTGTTTGGATGACATCAGTGAATTACCTAAGTTATACTCAGATGCTCCTCCCAGCTTGTGTGTGTGTGTGTGTGTGTGTGTGTGTGTGTGTGTGTGTGTGTGTGTGTGTGTGTGTGTGTGTGTGTGTGTGTGTGTGTGTGTGTGTGGCCTTGTTTTTCCTACATCGTGGGGCCCAGTTTTAAGGAAAATGCAGCCTCATGGGGACCGGGTGCTCCTTGGGCCCCACAACTTCGGAGGCAGATTTTGGGYGTGGGGGTTAGGTTTAGGACCAAGGTGTGAATTGAGTTTAGGTTAGTTTTATGGTCAGGAGGTACCTGTGAGGTTAGCCTTAGGGTTGGTGGTCAGGGTTAGGATATAAAATTACCAAAAAATGAATGGAAGTCAATGGACGGGCCCCACAAAGATATAAAAACATGTTTGTGTGTATGTGTGTAGGACAGGATGTGGTGTGAGGACCTGAAGTGACAGTAAAGTTATTTAATGTTTAGGTCTAAACCATGTTGAACATTCACAGATCGGTCAGGCTGGATATGAATTTGAAAAAATAATTTTAAACTCAGCAACATCGTGGTGTCAGCTTTCAAGCAACAGGTTTCCTAAATTAGAGTCTTATTAATTTGTCTATTTGTTTTCATTGAAACAGCAGCCGTTGTGTTCACACAGAAGCCTGCAGCCGGTGGGTGTGGACCAGAACCTCTTCTTCCTCTGCTGCTGAATTCTTGGCTCCCGTACCTCCACTTCTCTTTTATTATCTGACGACTTATCCTGTTTAGGTCGTTACTATAGAGACTGAGAAACAAAAGAAATAGTGTGAGGTTTTTTTTATTTAGATGTTTAACCTTCTTTATAGGTGAGCTGCAGTGATACTTAAAATGAATCTAAATTACAGTTTCAGAACAAACATATGTTTGTTTTAAACTACTCAATCAGAACAGTATGCTCTTGAATTTTTGAATTTTATTTATTTTTTTTATTTAATTGCTGAGAGACAGCGATTTAAAACAGCATTAAATCAGTCACGACACAAACAAGATCAACTTAAGAGCTGAATCTTTCATAAAAAATTAGTCTGAGTGATGATGGACTGATGAACTGAGTCAACACAAGTATAAAACTAAAATCAACAACACTATAATTAAAAGCTAAAATCAACAAAACTAAAAAGCTAAAATAAGCAAAACTTGCAAATATTTAAAATTAGCAAAAATAAAAAGTTGCTAAAAGCTTTAATCAGTGAATAAATAGCTAAGAGCTAAAATAAAAAAATGTTAGTTAAAACTTTAAAATAGCAAAAACACATAAAAGCTAAAATTAACTAAACTATTGCTTAAAAACAAGCAAAAAGTAGCTAAAACCTTTCAATCAGCAAAACTACAGAAAAGCTTATTAGCAAAACTGTAGCTAATAGAAAAAACAGCTAAAAAGTAATAAATAAATTAGAACAAAAGCTCAAAGCTACATTTAGCAAAACAGTAGCTTCAAGCTAAATTTATTTGATTTGATTTAAGAATGTTTTTAAGGAACTCAAGAGACAGTAATGCGTTTCTACTGTATGAAGACATTTTAGGTAAAGTTAAATAATTCAAAAAGTATTCAAATACAGCACACGAATCCCCATCAAGCTGAACATTATGATAAATCGTATAATAAAATTAAGTGGTTTGATTGCAAATACAACATGCAGAAGAAATTAAACAGGAAAACAAATTTCCCAATAAATAAGCAGATTGAACAAAATCATYAATAAAACCATAAATGCTATAAGCATTTATCTGGCATCTGAATATGAAATCGTTCAGAAACTATTTAATATAAACAACAATAAAACAGGTCATGGTTTGTGTTGTTAGTTGTGTGGACTTTTGTCTTGGTTTCATCTTGCCTGTTTCTTGTTTTGTGTTACTTCATTCATTTAGTGTTTTACTTTGAAAAAACAGTTCTTCCTGTTTTATTTCCTGTCTCACATTTGGAGTGTTGCTTCCCTCACAGCTGTGCCTCATTTAGTAGATTCATGTTGGAGCTCTGTGTGGTGTCTGGTTGGAAACTGAACACTTTTAGTTAGTTAATAGACTTTAGGATCTGTGACCTTCTCCCCTTTCTGCCTGCACAACCAGATGTTTGTGTATGTAGAGTTTAAAACTTGTTGAAATGCAACTAAATTTTTCCAGGAAGAAGGTTCAAAACTTCTGAAAAACCCTCAGAAAAGAAAATAAGACTGAATTAAAAAAATAAAGAAAACAGCTTTCTAAATAAAATATTGAATGAAAATAGGATTTGAGTAAGTAAATTATGTATTTTAGAATACTGTATATGGCATACATTTTTTTTCCAGTTTTGCAGTGAGTCATCCACCATATCTTTTTAATAATTAACATTTTCTGAAAATGCACTTTTAATACAATTTCAACTCATAACTCACATCCCTGTTTACTTTGACCCACACAAACCAACTATTAAAAAAAATCATGCAGAGCTCCTCCAAGACTTTAAACGACAGCAATAAGTTTTACTACAAGACTAAGTTTTTCCTGATTGTATTAGTCAAATGTGCTGTGACATCACATGGATGTAATATAAGGCTCCTGATGCATTTGAGGGAGGACTGATCATCCCCAAACAACCAACAAAGAGCACTCTGTCAGTCCTGAGCGGTCCACTTGGCTACAACGCCTCACTGGTAAGTGTCAGCTGCCACATATGATGAGACTTCAGCGTTATATCAGGAGCAGTGAGCTGTCATTAACCAGGCCTGTGCTACTTTGTTGTTTTTGTCTTATCACAGCTGATAGAGGAGGGAGGAGAGAAAAATGAGGAATGCATTTGGAAACTTTAATTTGTGAGAAATGTGTGGTTCATTGCCTTTGAATTCCTGTATGTCTGAGCATGTTGGGCCAGCTGAGCACATGGTGATCAAATGATCGGTCCGAGGAGTCTGAGGCAAAAATAATGAAGCGGTTGTTGCCGAGGAAGAGTTGCCTTTAGGGAAGAGGTTCTTCATAAGGTCAGGGAAGGTGGATCCAAACGCTCCGCTTGTGACTTTTACCTGATCTGAAGAAAACCAACTAGATTCACCGATCCTCTTTCACATCTTTATTTGCAATCATTTGTCATATATATTTATTTTCACTTTATTTCTCACAGCTTTGCCTCCTTCATAGTGCGACAACGTTCCCTCCCATGTGTCTGGCTGGTGTGCAGGCTTAATAACCAGACAAGAGCAGTCATATGTTGTCACACAGACACAGAGGAGAAAGAAAAACTCATGGTTCAGGTCATTGTTCATTGTACCCAGGACATTTACTCTGCTTACTGCTGTGGTTTTGTGAGGGGAAGACTCATTTAGCAAATTAGACAATGTCATGGAAAAGTTGGTCTCTCTGCAGCATGATCCTGCAGTTTCGACCTCATTCCTCCTCTTCCTGCTGCTGCTGAGGGGGTGTGTTTTATATGCAGCTGTCTCCACCAGTTTTACATCATTTGCAGCAACAGCTCAGGGTAATGTTCCAGAACAGGTCACATGAAGTCGTATCAGTAGGAAAATCATCACAGGGAAATAACCCGACCTTTTATAAAGCGAAAAAGTTTCAGACGTTTTGACAAACTGACACGAGCGTTTGTGAAATAGTATTATTAGATGGGAGAATTAATCAGTCGATGAGGCAAAAATGTGGGGATTCTGCTGACATTAGTCCAAAAGAAAGGATTAAAAATTGAAGAGGTATTGCGTCCGGGTCTTGTGACTGTATTATGACCTAAAGCGGAGCAAGTGTGGATGTTGTAAGTGCATGAATAACAGGCAGACAGAGAGCGTACTGTAGCTGCTGAAGTCACAAGAAAGTCCATTTCACCGCCTCCTTGAAAGTAACTCTTGTGTGACGACCTGTTTGAAGCGTGCGACCRGATTGCTTCCCAAAACACCCCCCTCCAAAAAAACAACAACTGAGGTTAATCCCAGGTGTCTGCTTACTTTAGTTGCAGTTTTAGCTGATTTTTTTAAGAGGTGAGAGCACACAGAAAGGTCTTCTTCATCAATATCATGTCTTTTTTTTTCTCTGCAGAGCACAATGGGACAGACCCAGGACAAAGTGGAGGTGGAAGAACAGACCCTGGAGGAAGGGTCGGAGGAGTCGAAGCCMTGTCATGACTTTGGAGAAGTGGACGGCCGTGAGGTCACAGAAGGAGAATTTGAAGAGGAGGTCACGGAAGAGTCGGGAGATCAAGATACTCTGCATCGGAAGCAAAGATCCAGCACTGGACCGACAACAAGTTCTAGTGAGAGGCACAAACAAGTGTGGGAGAGTCGTTTCGCTGCAAGGGAGGTGAGACAGGGAGGGGCCGCAGAGGAGGAGGGCAGGAGCATTTCACATGGAGCGGACAACGATCACAGAGGCAGCTCAGGAGCGGAGAGGCTGGAAAGAACACAGAAACTGTTTGACCAAATCAACACAAGCCCAAGAAAAGCGGTGGAGCACCTGCAAGCACCTTCAGAAACCAAGATGGAGCATCACGCTGAGGACACCGTCCCACAAAAAGACGAAAGCTTCTTGGACGGCTCTGACCAGGAGTCTGGGATGCTGAGGAGCAACACACACGGAGCTCAAACAGGAAGCGAGCCGCTGCCTGTTCCAGCTCTGAATGAAGCCCAGAAGCAGGATATAAAGCCGAACGAAGGAACAGAAGGCTGCGTGAGTGAAAGGAAGGAACAGCCACCTCCACATCCTTTAGAAAACAACCCAAAGAAGGAGTCTTTATTAGACATAAGTGCTTCCATTCAGTGCAGAACTTCAAGAGAGAAAACTGAGAGCAAAACAGAAGAAACGCTAAAAGATGTGGGAAAGTCTGTTTCGAACGAGAAACCAGAAGTCGCTGATGCAGATGATCTGAGGGAGGCGGATGGGCAGCATCCACAGACGGCCTCCGCTGAAACAAACGAAGTCATGCCCTCAGATCCAGCATCAAACACTGGCTTGCTCATCGAGCCCAGCTCCATTTTGGAGAAGCTACTAAAGAGAAACAAAACGGAGGCGACCCCGTCTTTGTTTAAAATCAAAGAAGTTCAGGATGCCTCGTATGTTCCCGAGAGAGACGGCAGATTCTCAGCAGCAAACCAGAATGATCAGTCTGGAAACGACAAGAAGCTGGTTACAGAAACTCAAGTAAAAGACAGAGGTTCTCAAACTTTGGAACAGGAAATTAAAGAGACGGCCTCTGCTCAGAAGTTAACCTCAGATTCACTTTGTTTTCAGCCTGCAGTGAATGATGTGTCTGAAAGCTCACTCAMAAAACCCCATTCCTCAAGAGGTGAGGAGGGCGTCAAAGCAACAGACGCTTTAGTGAATGTGGAGGTGAAGAGACGCCTAAAACCTTCTCAAAGTTTGCCTTTAAACAACTCACCATCGGCTGTTCCACATGAAAGAACATCATGTGAGGTAAGCGGCGTGATCTTCAAGGAATCTGCGCTCCATTCAGAGTCTCACGCTGAGCTGCTGCCTGCAAAAAGCCACGGGCAAACCGGAGGGTCGTCCCAGATTCCCCCTGAGGAGTCTGACATCAAAAGCCAAACCACTGGCTCAGACAGGGCGGATCACAAATCGGGAAGCGGACAGGTGTTGAAGGAGGGCTGTGATGACACTGCTGCACCAGCTGGGGATGCTGGTGYAGTTCTCACACAGGGGAGCCACCAGGTCTCAGGCAGCATGAAGCAGGAGCTGAACTCAGAGAACACACCGCCAAGCCAAAGCAAGAAAAACCCCCGCAAGGAGAGCGATGGCAGCGTTGCACTGAGAGACAAATCTGAGGGMACTCCAAAATCCAGGCCCGTTTCCGAGCTCATAAAGGAGACGATTCAGCTGCACGAAAAGCTGCAGCACCACGACCGGCCCAAACCAGCAGAGGTCAAGTGTGAGGAGCAGGGTCAGTCTGTGAAGGTGGCCCAGATGAAGGCAGCGTTTGATTCGCCTCTCAAGYCTGCTGAAAAGGCAATAGAGAGGAAACCATCTGTGAGAAGGGGTAAGAAGGACACTCGGGCCTAGTTCGTATTTGAATTGTTAAAACGGGTATAATGGTTTTATTCTTTTCAGAAAACTTTTCACATTTAAGCTGCTCAGTTGTTTTTGCATCACTGTTTGTTCTGATCATGTTAAGATCAGGACTCAGTGGGGCTAAACCATCATTTTCAGAGATTTATTGCTCAGTAAACAGTTTTTTTAGGCTCTTGGGTCGTTGACAACAAAGTGCTTAAACTTTGTTACAGTTCTGTAAGTATTAAGGTTTTTTTTTTTTAGGTAGATCTTTCATTGAGAACAGAAGGCATTCAAAAGAAAAGAAAAAAATAGCTTGTAAATTATTTTTGTGACAATTGTTACTGAAACAGATTGGATGATGAGCTGCAGCTGCTCCCGAGTGGTCTGCTTTCCAGAGGATTTGCAGAATAGCGCCATCTTGTGGTTGTCTTGGATTCACCAAGGAAAATTTAAATGTAGATATTTGTAAATTTACTCCATCAGGACTCACAAATTGCAATTGTAGTTACTATTTATGGTCAACACATACAGGCTTTTTTTACCCCAAGCTAAATTTCAATTGTGGTAAACACTGTTTATTTTTTATATCCACACATAGTTGCATAAATGCATCAATTCTTTGTGCAGTCCAATGCACAGAATTGTGCAAAACTCTTAAGTTATAATTTCCTTTCAAGAATCCAGATGTTCTTGTATTCATTTAATCAATAGTTCTTCAGGCTTTCAGTTTGTCAGCATTTCCTTAAATTYTGGGTCCTCATCCACATATTTTATGTCAAGTACCTGATCATGTTCATAGTATTTTACATTTTAAAGCACCTAACTCTGGACATTTTGAATTATTCAGCCATAAAAAAAGCCTATTAACTGGAGGAATGAAGCAGTGCTGTGTTTATGCATAACAAATAGAAATCTTTTTTTTAAATTGGATATTTATGTACTTTGTTACAAGCAACCAATTTGTTTTGGACAGGTTGAGAGACAGGTTAGACATTAAAAATACCAAAGATTGCAGAGTTCGACTGCTATAATTTTTTTTTAATTTTTAATTTTTTTGCATACCTTCATTTCTCCAAAATCTTTTTTACAGGTTTGTCTACTTGGATGCAAGTTATAATACACAACAATAGTTTAAAACTTTGGTACAATGTTGTAAATTCAATTAGCTAGTTAATTAACTGGCAAATGGAATACTTAACTAATTTAATCATTGATTATCAGCCAGATTATTACTTGAACAAGAAAAAAGGAATCGTTCTATGTAGGCTACCATAAACGATTATGGTGTTATAACGAGACCGATTAAAGGTAATTTACTGTAACAGGGAGCCTGAAGAAACGAACAGTGAACTCGGAGCCCTTTATCCACAGCATCCCTCTGATTTGCTGCTGAACCTGTCTGTCAAAGAAGGACGAGCCAAGCATGGCTCGTGGAAAAATTCACGGGGCGGGGCTTGTGGAAGAGAGGGGAAAGAACAGAAAGAACAGACTGTCAGCGGCAGCTCCAACAGAGGGAGGAATAATTTGGGATACGCGTTTGATTTCCTTCTGTCATTCAGCTTTCAGGAATACTTTAATTTTCCAACTTGAAGGTAGGTCTCTGATTATTTTGACTATTTAGAGTTGYCTTTGTGTGTTTTAAGCTTACATCAGTTCTTCCCTTACCCCACTTAACCGCAGCAGTCCAGACAGGAAAGTGCACGCGTTAGCTAAAATGAATCAGGATACTCTGAATTGTTTCTTAGCTAGCATTAGCTTTCGTCGACACTTGACTGACAACGGCAAGAAGTTTAATTATAAAACAAAGGATTTTCAGTTTTCATACCAACCTTTTTCTTCTTTTTCATGTGAAGGAGGTGAAAATGGGTTGTTGTACGTTATTGAACGGGGTGGGGTGGCTAACCGTAGTGCGGCAGGAAAACTTATCTCCGACAGATCCGCACGCACACAGACGGAGGTGCAGTCAGCACAAACCGCGCCCTGGCCCCTGGCATTCTCTTCGAACTGAACAATAGCTTCCACACACAAAAATGTCCAATGAACTCCACGTTTTTTTTTTCCACATACCGTTTGAATGAAGTCGAAAATCCTCAGAGAGTATCTTCACCCAGATGCGTGGTTCAGATTTGACCCACTAACACACAGTCAGTGGTGTGGAAGAGAAAGGGGGTCGTAGCAGTCCACTGGAGGCTGCCCCTTTCATGAAGCACATCTCCAGCTGCACGGTGCAGCCTCTGCTCACTTCACTTACAACACGTGGTAGAAGACCACTCTAATCTGTTAGTTGTGCTCATTGAAGGCAGACCAGAGAAATGTTTAATGGATTCGTTATTATACATGTAGGGCATTTATTACTGTGTAATAACTGCTCTTTCATAGCCAAAAAAAAAAAAGTAAGACACATGTTAAAAGTGTATTTATGTGGCCTACCGTAATTTTGATTTTACTTCGCATTACAACTTATTAAAAGTGTGACCAATCAATAATTATTTTGAATTTGGGTAGCTAAAACTTTTAAAAGAGAGGGTTGTTTTTGCATGGTTTTAAATTGACCACATTTTTCTTGTGTGTCCTTCCTTGAACATCCAGTTTTTGTGATGAATGTAAATGCATTATTGGAAAGGGAACCTTCATATCCCATTTAAAATAATAATAAGACAAAATCACTAAGTTGGATATGTTTGCATGTAGTAACAGGAAGTGATGACAGAGGAATGCCTGCATGTAAATAGCATTGCTACTATGACTAGCAACACCTTATTTTATTTTTTAGATTTTGTTTTATGTCTTTATTAGAGAGGGACAAAGAAGAGTCAGAGTCCAAATAATGTTTTGATTCGCAAAGACAAGGGACTTCTCCTTTTGTAGTGACTTCCTCTTTCACTTTGGCCTAGTTTGAAATAAAAAAATTCAGTTATGTGACAAAATGGGTAGAATAATTTGTATTATGTGCAATTTCTTAAATACTAAGATGCTTTCTTCTATTTTTTATTTATTTGTTTTAGCAAATTCATGCCACAGGCTTTTTAAATTCCCATCAAAGTGGATTTGGGTCCACGTAGCTCTCTGTGTAATCCCTCAGTTTGATCTCTGACATGGTTTTGCTTGGTTATGACAATGGGGTGTTTTGATTTGTAACAACGTACATATATGGTTCCTGTGGAGAAGCAGGTTGCTCAACCCTCGTTGAGTGTCAATGTGATTCAGTTAAGAGTCAATGTGATTCCTGAGTGGTTCTTTCGCTGTGGATGTCAAGAGAGGTGAAGGTTGATGGGCATCCTGGGGTCAGTAGCTCAGCTGTGTTGGATTTGTGAGTCACTCCATACACATCAACCTCTGCTTGCTGTGCAGCAGTATGATGCCTTCAGAAGTGTTTTGCCTGCCTTCCAATGGCTTTGGGGATTGAGGAAGTGGGTCAGGAAGAAGCAGGGGGAAACTAAGCATAAAATGTAAAAGAGGGTTAGCGCCTATAGACTGCAGCAAGGCCTTCTTTGTGTGAGCTGGGGTCAGCTTTTAAGGGCATTTTTTAAGATTTTAAATTAAATCATATTGAAACAGTGTCCCAACGTGTCATACATGTTAATGACCGTATTTATTCATGTATAATACGATCTCAACTCTCAAGTATAAGACGATCATAATTTTTGAGCTTAAAAAGCATTAAAAAATCTAATCATCAATAACCTGTATATAATACTACCCCCCCTACTTTTTGGATAACTTGTAGGGTTAAATGTCTAGTATTATAAATGAATACATACAGTACATCCATAGATTATCTAAAATGTCTTAGCTTTGAATTTATGTCTGATTTTTACAGTTTTTGTTTAGAAATAATGTGGGAAGTTACTGCTGTCTTTGTATGAAACATTGTATTTTTTTAATCACATGACATACCTTGGTGTCCGGTCCTGCCGTAGATCTCAGCCCCCTATTTTCCTGTTAAACATTTTGTTGTTTAGAATAAAGAACCGAATTCAAGGGATTTTTATTTTATATAATGGGTCTAACATTTTTTTCCATACAAGATTGTTTCCAATGTTTTAATAACAGCCTGCTTAGTATTTTAGTCAATTTAGATGAAATTGCTTTGATTTGTGCTGTGACTCTTTTCATAAAATGTGAAACTTAGTTTTACACTTTATACATCATTAAAATTCAGTAGAAAACTTGATGGAATCTGGTATTTTCCACAGTACATGTCAGACAGCTATATAAATATAAATAACTGTATTTAGCATAAAGTGTGTATAATTTTGTTTCTGTGAAAAACTAAATCACACTTGAAGTTCAGTTCTGTTGCACTCTTTGGTGGATAACTGGTTTGTAGTGTAACCGGTCAACAATGACCAGTGTTTTTTTTTTTTTTTGTCTTTTCCACAAAAACTGACGACATCGGTTGAAATGGGCTTGTGTTTTGTGTGTAACACATCGAGGGAGTAGTGGCAAATCAGGAAGAGGAGGCGATTGCTTTGTCCTTTTAAAGTGTGTGTGTGTGTGTGTGTGT
>NW_013952516.1:628192-631213 GCF_001266775.1 Austrofundulus limnaeus | reverse complement strand
GATCCCACACTTTGAGCTCTGTTGCTGGGTAGCCATGATACCAAAGCTGTTACAGCCAGAGGTCTTTCTTCTATGTTTATACTAAAGCATGGAATGACATTCCTCAAAACATAAAGTCCATTTCAAAACTACAGCCCTTGAAGAATCTTGTCTGCCATCTGCTGGACACTTTTTGTTGTGCTCATATTTGGACGTCCTATTTTGCAAATGCTGCCTTCCTGAAATTTGGTATGCTTGTTTGTCTTTGTGTCTATGGTGTATAATGATGTGATTGTGATGCTGCATTTCTGAGTGTTTTATGTGCTGCAGAACAGGAACCTGCTGTAAAACAGCAATTATGATGAGTTGGGCTTGATTTTTAGTAATCTTTTCCTGTTAAATAAATCAAATCAATCAAATCAGTAGTTGGTTGTGGCCTTGGTTACAATTTAAATTTTGTGTTTTCTTGGCAAAGGGAACAGAGGCAGCCACCTTGAGATGAAGCTTGGTCTGTTGTGATCTATCAGGACTGTTGTAGCACTGCGGAAACATTAATTGGAACAAGTAATATTAACAAAGGAAAAATGATGACAAACTAGGGGTGGCTAAATTTTGTATCAACAATATAACTCAATATACAATATAATTTTGATATGGATATGAATAATTTGAAATGTCAGAATAGCTGCCAAGAACACCAATAGTTACTACCTGATGTCATTTAAGATTTCTTTAAAATTATGACAAATCAGAATAAAAAGTGAGCTCTCAAATTCACTTTTGGTATTCATAATTTAACTGTTATCTGAAATATATATTTCAGGTTGTCAATTTATTGCAATTATCTTGAATAGAGCCTCCATACAACTTAATGGTAAATCTGACATCATTTACGAGTCAGAATGTAATTACAAATAACATAGGTATTTATATAAATATCTTAACTAATATGTTGAGTCATAAATCAATTTCAGATATCTGGTATTAAAGTGTGATAAAGCAGATTTTATGTCAACAGTGGCCTGCCAAATACTCCTGCATTTGTGTTGTCTGCTTCACTTGCTCAACACAGCTGCTGACGGGGAGATGGTGAGGTTTTAGAAAGAGGGTTCAAACTTTTAGGGAGCTTCATTTTCATACACACTCAGAATGCTATTTCAATTGGAACTTTATTAGACGTGGAACAGATTTGATGTGTTCCCACTTGGATTTGGCCCGGAGTCAGTACCACTTGGACTCCAGCACCACTCTCACTCTCTCATTTCTTTTACATTTTTTTACCTGTAGTTTATCAGACTTTCGATTCCCAAACCACTTCTACACCACTGAATTACAGTAGTCTTTCCTTTCTTAATGATTTATTCTGTTTTTCCAATTGTGGATGCTTGTTCGGTTACAGTTGTTGCGCTCGTTTTGGTGCTGAAATACACTCTGTTGTAAGTAGTATTTTGGTGCTGAAATACACTCTGTAAGTAGTATTGAATACCGGAATGTCCGGTATTCAAAAAATTCATATCATAACAAAAATAAAAACCGGTATTCGGTACAAAACGGTATACCGCCCAGCACTAATCCGTCCATTCCAACAATTTGCGCTTATGGATGGACAGAAATTCAGACTTCAATATCTTGGCAAATGTTTTCTATTGTAGATGTGCTTTGTTGAAGAAACTGGTTGAAGTACTGACAGAATCTGGTTGTCTAACATTACAGTAATTGGTATGTTTAAATATGACATATGCAGCAAGAATACCCAACATTTAATTTCTTCTGTCATTAAAGTTGGACCCTAAAATGTAAGCTTATGCTTTGCAATGCAAATAAAATAAAATAAAATCATTTTCATGGAAATTAATTCCCCTTTTCAGTGTTTTATTGTTCTTTTGTATTTAGTTACCCGCTACTAAGATGCAACAAAGGTCAAATGACAGTGTGTGGCGTTCTTATGATAACAAATATTGAAGGAATGACATTCTGTCACAGTAAACATTACTGCTTGATGGCCTTTTTTATCTTCTGGACTCTGTTATAGTAAAACAATTTTCCCTTTGATTTAATAGAAAGTTAAATTATTAAGGAAAATCCTCAATGGTTAGCACCGTGATTCCAACTTATAAGAAGAGCATATTTCTCTTTTTCTTTCTTTACATCCCTCTTTACAATTACCATTTGTAAATATTTGATAAAAGTTACTAAGATTCCAATGAAACAAAAAGCATTTTCTACTGAAGGTATTTCACTGCAGCTATTTTGACATAAGACCACCACAGGTGTATTGAGGGCCACATGTCACCTCTTCATCTGTGCAAACTGGTTCTATAGTAGAACATGTGCAAAAGTAGAACTTTGTCTTAGTGGAATGCTGCCTTTAGGACGCCTGTGCTTGTCCTACTCTTTGTTAAAATGTGTAGTGAAACTTAAGTCTGTGTGCATGGGCGGGTGTGTGGGCCCAGGTAAACATAAAAGGAACTTGACTCATCAGTTGTTTCCAGCCTGATCTCATAGATGATAAACTCGTGACTGTATGCCAGTCACTGCTTGGAAAACAATGCACTCCATGTTTTGCTTATTTATGTGTGTATAATCAGGGTTGCACATACAATTTTTGGTCTGGTTCTCAGGAGAACCTGGGGTTGTTGCTTGGTGCTCAAATTTTCCTTCACTCATTTTACACATTTATCTGTAGGGGCGTCAGGGCATCTAACGTCCCCCTGTTCTGTTTTATGACTCCTTTCAGCTGCAACGTCTCAGGACATCATGCCAAATCAGTCCACTGAGTTTTTATTTTATTCTTTTACTCTGCATAAATTTTGTAAACTACCTAAGTGGCCGAGGGGCTGGGTGTCATCTAAACATCGCAAACTGAACATTTCAAGGTTAAATGTCTTTTAGACTACACATGTCCCCCAGATGGACTACTCCTGTAGTTTGGTCTTCTGCATCTTCAGCCTTGGGTAAACAAGCTTTCCACACTCTCCAGTCCAAGCAGCAAATATGTCTTTTGCACAGAGCAAAATAACTTAAAACATACGTATGTTTTAA
>NW_013952516.1:619789-626106 GCF_001266775.1 Austrofundulus limnaeus | reverse complement strand
AGATATATAGATATATAGATATATAGATATATAGATATATATAGAGATATAGATATATATATTATATACATACATACGACGGAGGCTAAGCTAAGAAGCTAACTGAACGGAAATCACGTGTGCTGTAAACAACCCTACTCAGAGAAGTACTGTGCCGAACGAGACGACTGTAAATGAGAGCTGCTGCTTTGTCAGACAAATTTATTTTAATTTGGAAGCCTTATCAACACGGACTGGCTTCATTCACTTCCTCCGCTGCCGTATGCTAAAATAACTAGCAGACACAGCGCAGAAAATCAGCGTCGTTCAAAACTCCTCCTTCTGTTTGCTGATTGGGCCAGGTAAAATGAAATATAAGCGGACACAGCACAGAAAATTGACCTTCTGTTCTCTGATTGGCCCGGCTAAAAATCTGCCAGCGAAATCCTTGTCAATGGGAGAAGTCCCAGACGGAGCAGTGAAGGGAAACCAGAATTGAGCGGAGCTGCGTAAGAAGGCTAGGGCCAGGCTATGGTAGCTCAGAAACAAAGTACAGGAGGAGATGTCAGGACTGATTGCTACAGCCGCTGCTTCAACCTGCGCTTGCCTCTGCTGAAAACAGCTTTCACTGAAAGTCCCGCCCTGCTCTGCTCTGATTGGATAAAACGTTTCTGGACTTTGACTGATTTGTTGAAAGCAGTGTCCGTTAATCCTTATATCAGAGTCCCGCTGTTAGAGGCTTGGTGAGCACCAAACAACGATCCAGTCACACCAGTGCGGCTGGATTTTATTTATTTATTTTTAAGAAATCAGGTCGCATTTGTGACCAAACTCATCGCACTCTAGAGCCCTGCTAGCTGTTGTTTTTACAGACAATCCCAGGTACAATCTTAGGTACGCAAGTGAACTTTATGACTTTCCATTTGATGCGCTTTTTTTTTTTTATCGCGCATGCGCACCTGCGCACGGCTTATGTGCCTGTGTATAAGATTGTCTCCCAAATTTAGTTACTTTTAACCATGCTTTGACATGGGTTGGAATTGAAAACATTATCTGAAGATGCCACGTGGCAGCCTGAATTTAATACAGAATACAGTAACTCTTGAATTTATGACAGCCACTTCCGAGGGTGTTTCCTGCCTCAACAGATGTAGCTTAGCTATTCTCTTTGTATTCCCATCAGCAGCTTTTTAAACCCTGGGATTTCTTTTTACTGTTTATGCACTTGCAGATTAGGGTACTGTATGTAGAGACAAGCATGAACAAAAAAAAAACTTTATACTTACAACCTATTCCCTTAAAAACAAATAACCCAACAAAATTTGTTATCTAAGTCCTGTTTATTTAAAGAAAATGGATAAGAAATGACATATTTTTCACTGCTTAGCATGCAGAACTAGTTATTTTTGACATTAATAATGTTCACTTTTTTATTCTTTTACTGTACGAACCAAAAAAATAAAACCACCTTCGAGACATGTTCCAGATCCTGTGCAGTGCTTTGGTCGGGGGAAACTGTTTCCATATGCTGAATGAGAAGTTTTAAAAAAGAGGACCTTTGCTGTCATTTGAGAAATTAAACTTGCTGTGAGGTGAGGCTACACCTGATTATTTAAGATTTTTTTTCTGACGTTTGTCAGCTTTCCATTATCTTTGAAAATGCCTTGTTGTTGTAAGCAAAGCAGTAAGACTCCAGCCTTTTTAAATTAACATGTTTTCCAAAGCACTCATCTGCCAGCAAATTGTTGTCTTGGTGAAGATTTTCACTGAAGCAGCCACAAAATCTGTTTTTGTTTGGATTGGGAATGTCAAATCCCCCTCTGGAAGTGGCACTTTTGTTCCTGTTCCAGAGATAAATGCTCTTGGTTCTTGTTAAATATTTGGCACCAATAAAGACATTTGAGGAAAAATTAACTTCTCTGTGAAAACAAAAAGATGTTTGTTGTGTGATTAGAAGTTTGAACGTGTACCACATCTTAGTCAAAAATTATGTGATCCTTAAAACAAACAAAACATGTGATCATGATGCTGTTTTAGAATTTTGAACTTATTTCTGCAAAATAACTAAACTCAAAATGTTGATTCTTTACTGCACTTTTCACAGATATGAGACGAGTTGTACGGCAGAGCAAATTCCGTCACGTCTTTGGCCAGGCGGTGAAAAATGACCAGTGCTACGATGACATTCGAGTTTCAAGGGTCACATGGGACAGCGCCTTCTGTGCTGTCAACCCCAAGTTTGTTGCCATAATTATTGAGGCAAGTGGTGGTGGAGCTTTCCTCGTTCTCCCTCTTCAGAAGGTAAGTTTGAGTTGTGTGAATGTGATTTCAGTCACTGTGTGCACAAGTGGATCACCAGAATTACCTCCATAGGATAGTTTGACTAGCGATATATTTAGACTGACATAAAAGAAAATCATCTCTGTTAAAAGTTAGAATCAGTTTTCCACGTGTTGTGTACAGCAGTCGTTTGCATAAAAAAACTTAAACTCTTACAGTGGTGCTGACGCTGCATGTCAACGTATTCTGGGATTAATGTTTACCAGCAGGCTGTCAAAGACACGCCCCTCCTTTTACGTGGAAAACAGAAACGACTCCAAAGCTCTGGAGCCAACTGTCTCCTGATTCTTGTCTCCATATAAGGAATCCCTCCTCAGATTTACATTCTGGTTGGACAAGACTGCATCAGAAGAGGGATTTTTTTTTGTCAAACAAGGTAACTGAGTGAGTTCTGCAAACCTCCTTTTTGTCTCAAACCTGTTGTCATAATGGGATTAATTAAGGTGCAACAGAGGTCAGAGTGATATTTAAAATAGCTTATCTTTCCCCCCAGAGAACTCTTGAATGACGTTAGATTTAATAGTGGGGAATGGCTGGCCTTGTGTTTTTTTTATCAGATTCAAGCATTGGCCAAATGGCAGTTCCTAACACTGTGAGTGACATAAGCACTGTGGTGCTGTTGACAGATCAACCCTCTGTCTGTAATTAGTGTACAGAACTACATTGCCGTGTCATATGAGAGGGCTCTGACACAGCGACCGGATCCTCAGGCCTGTCATCACGTAGCTTACTCCTCTCAGCACCTCGTTCAATGCAGAACCTGTATTGGAGGTGGCCTGTCAGCTCAATCCTTTCACGCTCCTCCTGCCGCTGTCTTTGTGTAAATTTATGTGTGAGTTGCCCTCTTCGTGCTGTGTCTTTAGACAACAAAAATTCCTCTGGAGAATTTTACTTATACTAAAATAAACTGTTGTAAGATTATAAGGTTTCTGCTATGTGCAGAAAGAACTTCAGGCAATTCACCTAAAGTGAGAGGCAAAAAAGCACTTCTGACTTTTAGATTACTCTGCATTTTAGTTGGTGTGGTTGACAAACCAGTCCTTCGGGAAAACCCTCTTACTTCAGCAGTCCAGGCTTTGAACAGTCTTCAGTACCTAGAATAAGCTTTAAATTCTAACAAGTTAATGGGAAATCCCTTTTTTGTTTTTCATCTTTATCGTTGTGCTACTTTTGAATTATTTTTTGTTTTTAAATGAAGGTCCCATCTGGAAATCTCAGTATAGCCTCAGCTGGCCATGCAGGTCTCAAAAGTGGGACAAGTCTCTTACCAGAAACAGTAGGCTACGTTCACGCTGCATGCAAATGTGACCCAAATTCATTTTTTTGTATTTTTAAATTTTTATTTTTTATTTTATTTATTTTCTTTTGCACCTATGCGACCCTTATCAACTTTTATCATGACAATCTGAACATGACAAATCATTTTTATTTATTTTTTCAAATTCAACCCAGGTCTTTTTCCTATGTGGTACTAAATCAGATGCATCTTTGATGTTTTTCAAAGCAACCTTGGCCTAAACAGTTGTATTTCATCCTACTTTTTTATCATCAAAGTAGGGATAAGCAGATTGATCCAAACACTAATAATGATACAAATCTTGTGCAGTTTAAATCTTGGGACCATCTTCAGCTGCAGAGCAGAAGTCGTTGCTTCGTCTTGATTCTTTAAATTTGCCATGTCCTGGATGACTGATCTACAGCAACCGATAAGACCAACGTTCGTATCGGACGTTATTGATACTGAYGTGATGGGATTGATACTTGAGTTTGTTTCTACTTTCAGTATGTCATTTCAAGTCCAAAAATACAATGCTGCACAGGAGAAGCCGTCAAGGCAAGATCCAATATGACCACGGGACCAAACAAACATGTTATAATTATTTGATTGCACAATAACTTTAGAATTGATTCACACATTCCAACATGTGCAACATCCATTTTTACTTTTTTAAAATACTGTTGGCTACACATGACATCAGCTTTTCTTCTGCGATTCGCCTCAGAATTGTAAATGGTTCAAACTGAAGTCTGCTGGAAATTGCATTTAAATTATCATTTGAACAACCATGCAAAAAAAAAAAAGGCAGAGCAAAAAAAAAATTGTAGTGCCAACGCAGCCTAAACTGCAGTGCTTTGAACTACCATATTAATCATCTTTGTCTTTGCCAAAGTTAATCTCTGCATATAGGGCATTTTTTTTAATAATCCATGTGGAAATACACTAGGATGGTGGTATTTACACATTTACTATTAAAACAATTTTAACAAATTGCATAACTTGTCAGTTTTGAGCTGCTGTCTGGATAAGATTTGGCTTGACTGAAGACAGTTTACATTGTTTTTTTTCTTCTAAGCCATAAATCCCCAATGTTTTTCAACATTGTTACTCTGTCCTATTTCTAATGTGAGTACATTTGTCCAGCTAACCTTGTGCTTTTTTCATATGTCTCTGTGGACAGCCAACTGCTCAGTCTTTGTCCCATGTTTACTCCCCGTTCAACCTTTTGTCATTACTTCACTGCATTTAAGGGGGGCAAAACGTGATGCTCCATCCCCCCTTCAAATTATTATTATTATTATTATTATTATTATTATTGTGTTTATTTTTAATTATAAATTTGAAATCACTAGTTGATCCGCAACTGAGCTTAAAGTCTGAGCCTCATTTGAGTAGTCAGGTGATGGGGGGTGGCCCTTTGTCTGACTCACGGGGATGTGGGTTAGTGCGTCAGGCTGCCCTGACTCAGCACAGCTTTGAGTATTGTTGCTTCATCCTGTCAGAGCACAAGGATATATAGAGAAGGGATCAGATGTCAAGCTAAACACATGTCATCCTCTTTCCCTCATGCTTTCAATCTCCCTTTCTCATTCGTTGCTGGAATCCAGCTAATTTATTCACTAATTTCCATATGAAGGAAATTGTGGGAGTGATGGCAACTGGCAGTTATTTAGTGATTCTTAAAAAGCTATCCTCTTTAAAGAGGAAGTATAAGTAAATTATGACAAATACAAATGAGTCTTTACTCATAAATCTGACTTTGATTTATACATACACAGAAGTGTGTTATAGTGTTTCAAGTGTAGTTATTTTCAAGCAGTTTGTGTTTGCCTGGTGTTCCCCCTCGTATTTGATTTGGATTCAGTCTTTTTCATGATTCATTAGTTCCGGGCTCGACCTTTTGCTTTAAATAATTCCAGGGTGTGTGTACAGTCAGACAGTCCTCCTTTTTGTTTTTTGACATCCAACTTTACTGATTTTTAGGCTGCACTCTGTTTTGTTTTAATGCAAAAAGACAATAGGTATTTTGATTTCCAAGGCATTTTAAAGCACATCGGTCAGTTTTGTGTTTTAAAAACCTCGATTTCTCAGTTGCCTGTCTTTGCCTTTGCTGTTCATTCCTGCTGACTGCAGATTTTACCATATATGGTCATTCACTGCTCCCTGCCTGACAGCCTTCCAGGACCATTTCCTCATGCTTCGCCATTGGCTGCCTCATGCAGTGTCAGAACGCTCCAGCATTCGAGGATAGGCCTAAATTTGAAGAGTACCCAGGATGATTGAATTGGGTTGAAACGTTTTTTTTTTTTCTCAAATTCAATCAGTGTTTTTAAGAATCAGAGAATCAAGTGCCTTATTTAATTGTGATAACAATCCTGGATTAATGTGCCGTTTCAGGACTAGAGGTTTCAGACTTTTTGACATATTTTTAAGTACCAAGCTAAAAACGGAAACTATGACTTAATACTTTGAATTTGTGGGCACTGGGCAAAATGTTTTACATTATCAGATTAAAAGCTAGATGTGAATAGCGCATTATTCTGGCAGTCCTTCATTGTTGTTCATTTTTTTCTTTGAAATAGAAATTTGTTTTTCCTTTTATCTGTACTATTTTATAGTAAAATACATGTTTTGGGTAGAAATGCTCATTGCACATTGCAAAAATACTAATGCAAATAGTACATTTATTTATTTATTTATTTATTTATTTATTTATTTA
>NW_013952516.1:608234-619453 GCF_001266775.1 Austrofundulus limnaeus | reverse complement strand
GTTAAAATTCATTTTAGTTTTTAATTTTTCAGTGTTTATTTCCACTGTACTCTTTTTTTTTAAGCTTTTTATTTTAGTATGTCTTGGATCTTTTTAAACTGTAAATGTCCCTTCCATTAAAACTATTACCCCTTCAAAAGTGCGCTAATTTACTGGGAAGTTCTGCTGGAAATGGCTTCTATCCAGTATTGTCGGGACACTACCTTCTGATGAATCAAACATTACATCCTTTTTTTTCTAAAGGTGTTTTGAGTTTGTACAAATAATAGTTTTTTTAAATTATTAAAATTTCTTTATCTTGGTTATGAACCTGATTATGTCTGACTTGTCTCTTGGAATAATGTGAGTCTTTTTGTCCTTGAATAACATGACTTAATATATTAAATTCAGTTTATTTACATAGCGCCAAGTCACAACATACGTTGTCTCAGGGCACTGTACATAAAAACTAACAATCTAAAGAAGAAGCCAGCAGATTGTGTTGATTCACTTCATCACAGTCTCCCATCCTGAGCAAACGGTGGAGAGGAAAAACCCTGCTAATCAGGAAAAAACCTCCAGCAGAACCAGGCTCAGGACAGGCGGCCATCTGCCTCGACTGGCTGGTTGGGGGACAGGAAAGAGACACAGGTAAACACAGAAGAACTGGTCCAAGACTGGTCCAGGTGCACCTTCTTCTGGAGGAGAGATACAAAAAAACATGTTATTGATAGAAATAATTGCAATAAACATGTAGAGAAGAGAGACTAAAGACRAGAGCAGAGTGAGGAAATGTGCAGTTTGTGCTCCAGCAGTCTAAATCTATAGCAGCAGAAAGGAAGAATAATTCAGGAAACCCTAAGTCTAATTATATGATTTATCAAAGAGGAAAGTTTTCAGTCTAATYTTAAAAGTAGACAGAGTGTCAGCCTCATGGACAGAAACTGGAAGTTGSTTCCACAATAGAGGAGCTTAAATGACAGATTTTGACATGTTGACCTTTTCAGGAGGACAAGTTTTGGTATTGTGACCCTTTCAGTTAGTAAATGGTTTGAGGTTAGAGGCAATGTCCAATGATGTTACTGACAGCTCCAGTCAGTAGTTTTTCTGCGATTGTTCAAGTAGATGAACACCAATAACAATGGCAACATGTATGCAATAAACAACCGTATCCTTGGTCCAAACAAAGATTTCTGTAGTCACCGTTTTGAATTTAACTAATTTCATGTTTGAGACTGGACTGTCTGCAGCACATCTTACTGAAAGCCAAAAACCACCTGGTATTAGTTTTGCCAGATATGATAATTACCATTTTTATAAAAGAGTTCTAGGTTCAAGGCCCTCTCCTTTTTTCTGTTCACATGTTGGTCAATCAAAACACACAGCTCATCTTACAAACTCCCCCGTGCCAGAAAGTGCACCCTCTTGTAGTATGTAAAGTTTGGGTCAAAATATTATAATTTTAAAGCAACAGTACAATATTTTGTCATTTTTCTATCTAGCAACCCTGCCTGGCATGTAAACAGATTTAATGAGCACAGTGGTATCCATGTAAACATGTTTTTATTTATTTACTTTTTGTGTTGATTTGCCACAATTAACTTTGAAAAAAATGCTAACTTTTCTAGAGATTGTTTACGTGTAAACAGGGCCTAAAATCTGTTGTGTAAATCAGACACAAATGCTATTACCACATTAAAGGGTGGTGTTTTTAACACCCACTGGCTCTTATTAGTCATACTCAAAGCATAGCTGCCTTAGGCCAAGACATGGAATGTGAAGGGTGGAGGCTGGCTCTTCGGTTGAACTCCTCTGCTCTGAGGCGATCCTCTGAAAGTAATTAAAAAGCAGCGTAGGTCATTTCMAACAAGTTTTATTCAGCTGGTCATTATTCATAACAGTTAAAATTCTGTTTATGACACAATCTGCTTGTTCAAAGTTCTAAAATGGTGAAGAATTGAAGGTTTAAACCTTAATAATTTGAGGTCAGTATTTTTGCCTGTATCTGTAGAGATCTTGAAATGACAATTTGTGAATGTGTTCAGCGCAAATTGATGTTGAAACAGCAGCTCTACATGTCAAGACTGGTTAGGCATTAATAYTACTCATTGATGTTTGCTTTTTCTTTTGTGGGTGAGCAAGTTGCAAACGGGACCAGACACGATTTGCACTCTTAATAGTGTTCAAATAGTGTGGTAATTGCTAAATACTTGTTTTGTTTTGTTTTTAATTGGTTGTCTCTGACCAGAATATATTTTTCAGACTTGTTTATGCAGTTTCTGTTGCGAACACCTCGTCATCAGATCATTTCCTTCCTGCTTTACATCCTGTTCCTGCTGCCCTTTGTAAATCAAATACAGGAATATCTTGGCTTAAGCTGTAAAATACTTTTATTTGTATGTGAATTAGATGTGGATACATCCTAAAATGAAAGAGAAATTGTAGTTGGAATCTGATAAGGTCACATATCTCATTATGCTGGTGTTACTGCTATATGGTGGCTCAGAATAGATCATTCGATAAGTGTGCTTTTTRTGCAGGATCAATGCAGGTTTCAGGGTGTGTTCAATGAATTTGCACCAAGAGATTCTATTTTTTTTTCTTCCAGACTGCATGTCCTCAAGTGCAGAGGCCATTTTCACATACTGTAAACTTTGATCTCTTTAGATTTGTACGTGGCATTCCAAGTATGACTCTGCCACATTTCTGTGTAGTTAGATCCTGATAATCCATTTTTTGTCTTGTTAGTTCATTCATTTAACCAAATGATAGGCCTAATCTCTACAAGTAGTTCCAGTTCTCGTTCATAGCTAGTGTGTTACATAAAGCGGGTTCTTTAAAGTGTTACCTTAAAGCAGGTCAAAGAGGAAGGTTATAGAAAACAACCAGACTAACTAWAATTTCAGGACTGCAATGTTTAAAATTTACTGGAGCCAGCTTGTACTGCTCCCTACTGTATTGATATTACTGGATGTTTTGTTGACAATAAAAAAAAGGAGAGAAAAAAACATGGCAAAGTTATTTAATTCCTAATATGTTCAAAGATTTTTATTTTCTTGCATCTATCAGTTGTAAAAGTGTGACTGTTCATTTCAAGTCCTCTATATACTTATTCAGCTTTCCATTGCCTTTAATGTGAAGTAATACGTAGGAACGAACAGTCAAATACCAACCCAAAAGTCACAATGTTGCTCATCTTTAGTTCTCACTGATGGTCATAAAGGTGTTGGGCATGTTTTTGGGTATTTCGGGTACTCATACATTTTTGTTGAATGCTATCACGGAAAATCTAATATGGGAATATTTTGTTTGAAAACCTAATAAAATCAAATGACCTGAAGCATATGAACAAAGACATTTATGTTGGAGAAGATGCAGGTAGTGTGGAGCTGTTTTTTGTATTAGAGACCGTCAGGCAGAGGGTTGCTACAGTGAGTGACTTCATCTGGTACTTGGACTCAAGACAAGTGTTTGTTTTAAACACACAGCACARGTTCACTAAATCATTTTATCCTTTATTGAGAGCATGTTTCCACAGTCATRGGGTTCAGATATAAACTTATGGTTTGAGATACTTTTTGTGCATACACATCAAAAATAAATGTTTAGTCTGATGGTTGTGGTAGAGAGTAGGGGTTTAAGAAATATTGCATTGTTTTGTTTTCTGATACTGTATTGAGCCTCTTAAGCACTATYGATTTTTAATGAAGGCTTAAAATGCACAACCATATAAAACACAGAGAGCATGACTATTTAATTACAACAGCTGGTCTGATTAGGGTCTAGGTGGTTGTTAATAATCAGAAATCATATTATCACAAGCAGGTTTTGGCAGGTTGTCATAGAAAAGGTTGATGGGAAAATTTTAAATCAGAAGAATGAAATCTATCTGAACTYCTTCATTTCTTTTAAAATGAGTAATCACCTGTACTGCCATCTTTTGACTGCAGTATAGTTTAGATTGTTTAGATCAGTGTTCTGTCATAACGCATAAAAACCAAGTGAACTGTGGAAAAAGGGAACTGATCCAGACTTCTGTCTTTACTTCTCTAGATGTCAAAGTTTGACTATTTGCTGTTCTTGCACACAAACTCAGCCACAGACACRCTTCCATTACAGTAAAGCAATAAAACTAATAAAGACCTTTTTRTAGTTGCAGCTCAAGGGTATTTTCATACATGCTTTATTTTTAATATGTATAAAATTAACATTCTTTGTTTATATATTCTTGTAGAGCTAAATCCATTTTAGATTACAGGAATTTTAACAAAATATTTTCCAAGCAACAGAAATACAGTATTGTGAAAAGAGGAAGAACACAATTGAACACTTTTTTCATATTTCTGTCTAAGCGATGGGATAAACTGTGTTTGGGTATTAGTTCTATTTTTACTTGTCTTCAAACAATGTTTAATAACATAAATTAAACTATTTTGCATGTTTGTGCTTAAGGCATCTCATAATTTAAATGCACTGCATTAGATAATTTACTAAGTAATCTGAGTGAAAATGTGTTGTGCTTTTTTTTTAGTTTGTGGAACTTGATAACATTGAAAATGAATTGGTTCCCTTTGTGCTTCCTTACTCACATCTTTAATGTTTGAAGTATCTAAGTTTGTGAGATGGCTCTTTTGTATTTATTTAAATGTAGGTGGTGTTTAAGATGTCCTATTGTCCTGTTTCAAAACACAGACTAATCTTATTACTCTGTTTGTCTTTACAGACGGGACGCATTGACAAATCCTACCCAACAGTATGTGGTCACACAGGCCCTGTGTTAGACATTGACTGGTGCCCCCACAATGATCAGGTCATTGCCAGCGGCTCTGAGGACTGCACAGTGATGGTAAGGTTGACTTCTCAAACTATAAATTATACGTTACAACAGAGAGAAAACGGCAGCAGCATTAAACTATAAAGTGATGAGACTTCCTGCCTTTATTGCAGCAGTCCAAGCTGTTGTAACCCCAGGATTGGTGGCAGGCCTCACCCTCTGGATTAGATTAGGCTCAAATATGTGTTGCAGGAACCAGAGCTMGGGAATGGTTTAGCTGTTTGTTGAGCTGAGGTCACTGACTTCTCTGAGACTTTTTTTTAATACTTTCCTACGTATGTCCTTATTTGGGCTCAGATTGGTTTTCATCACTTCCCTACCTGGAAGGCCAATGTCCTGTTTAAGGTTGAGCTCAATTAATTCTGTGTTATGTTTTACAGAAGTGTAAGCCATAAAGAGAGAACCCCATTGTTTCTGTTTTTACAGCATTTAATATTTAGATGAGTTAGCAGGAATAGCTTTTGTTTATTTTAAGAAAGACATTTTTGCATTCCTGTTTGTACAGTTGACTTTGTTTTAGTCTGTCCTTACTGACAAAATAAATAGAAGTTTTAGACTTTAAACAGCAGTCGGCAATAAGTAGATGTTGGAATCTGTTAGCATTACTTACCTCTGTTCATTACAGCGCATTTACCAGGTATACATTGTTGGTAAAATAAATATTTATATATGAAGATGCCACTTCCAATAATTTTCTAAGAGAATTTTAATGGAATTATTGAAACTGTTTATAAATGTAGGATGGCTCTCTATAAACCTGGTTGAATGGTTTTTGTCAGTTTAATGTCCTGAAAATTGTGTCGCTTATAAAACCTCAATTTCTGTTTCTGCAGCTGTTCGTTCATGGTTTACATGATTGTTTCTTTTCAGATGTGTTTCATGTTTAAAGTTTGTTGTCAAGGAGACGTGTGTGTGTGTGTGTGTGTGTGTGTGTGTGTGTGTGTGTGTGTGTGTGTGTGTTTTAGCGGATGTTGTTACACATGGAAAGTGGAACTTGAAATATGTTGTCCTCAAAGTTTTTCACCCAGCTCATGTGTTTAATGTCCACAGACCTTTGCTTTGTTAAAACTCAGATCATGTGCACACATTGTTTCATGATAAATTTAACCATGTCAGGTTATTGGAACATYTGAATGCTCTTCGTTTAAGCTAATTTTAAAAAAGAAAATCAAGATTTTCAAGTTAAAGTTATGGGTGGGCTTAATAGTAAATGTCTTTAGTTGAAAATGTGACTCAATGATTGCGTTCTGGAATTTACATAAAATTTTAAATAAAATCTGAATAGGATAATATGTTGCTTTCACTATTTTCTTGAGCACATCTGAAATTTTCTCACTATGCAAGCTGAGTATTATTGGTCGCTGCTGCCCCCTTCAGGTGTGTTTTATCAGACTGGTGTCTGCAGTCACACAGCAGCTTACAGTTAATGTGTTTGTCCTTGTAGGTATGGCAGATTCCTGAGAATGGCCTCGTCACTTCCATGTCTGAGCCAGTGGTGGTTCTGGAGGGCCACTCTAAGCGCGTGGGCATCATCACGTGGCATCCGACTGCACGCAACGTTCTCCTCAGTGCAGGTAAGATCTCTGGCTAAAGATAACATTTTAACTGCTAGATGTACAAACTAAATCTACTGAGRGAGCTTAACGCCGATTCTGCCTAACTCCAGGTTGTGACAACCAGATCATCGTCTGGAACGTGGGCACAGGCGAGGCTATGATCAATCTAGAGGACATGCACCCTGATGTCATTTACAACGTCAGCTGGAACCGCAACGGCAGCCTCATCTGCACCTCCTGCAAGGACAAGTCCATCCGAGTCATCGACCCCCGCAAGGAGACGATTGTTGCTGTGAGTTCTTAAAGAATTTAATGTTGTAAGATTTTGACACATTTCACCATTCCAATTTTTCCTTTTGCAACCAAATACTCATGTTTTGCTTTTCTCCCTTTYCTCGGTACTTCAGCACAAAAACAAATAAGATTCAAGAGCATTTAAAGCTGAGTAAATGAAACTTTATCAAACTTGGTGTAGACTCATTTTAAACACAGCACATGTACACATCAGTGTCGATGCTTAAATTATATWTATTACACTCATATTACAGACAGAATCAGATTAAATTAAACCTTTTAATCTGGTTATTTATGTACATGGCTGTGTTGTGGGTGAGGAGCAGGAAACAGGTCATTTTAAGCCAGTTTAACTTGTGCCAAGTGTTTTTTTTTTTTGTAAATTGACTCGTAGATGAACACAGAACAGTTGAAAGGTATTGAAGCTTTTCTGATGTTGACTCCACAGGAGAAGGAGAAGGCGCATGAAGGAGCTCGACCCATGAGGGCCATTTTTCTTTCTGACGGCAACATCCTGACCACTGGTTTCAGTCGTATGAGTGAGAGRCAGCTGGCTCTGTGGGACATGGTGAGTGGCTTCGAAAGCGCTGAGTTCAGACGACTGAGCCTACGTTTCAGGTTGCTGTATTATTTTATCTGTTACAGTCAGTTTTAAACACACAAAGAACCTGTGTATTTTTTCACTAAACATTTCATACACAGAGCTCTAATTTATTTATTTATTCAGCAAAACATGGAGGACCCCATGACTGTTAATGAGATGGACACCAGCAATGGAGTGCTTTTGCCCTTCTATGATCCTGACACCAACATTGTTTACCTCTGTGGRAAGGTGTGTGAGCTTTAAGTAAGTATATATATTAAAAAACTCAAACAGTGTAAATAAAACCCAGCTCTTGTCTTCTGGCAGGGTGACAGCAGCATCCGYTACTTTGAAATCACGGAGGAGGCTCCATACGTTCACTTTCTCAACACCTTTGTCACCAAGGAGCCTCAGAGGGGAATGGGCTACATGCCCAAGAGGGGCCTCGATGTGAACAAGTGTGAAATCGCACGGTAAGCTAACATGAGTGGACTAAACYGCATGTCTGACATCAGAATTATTTTTAACTACATCCAGCTCTGAATTTTTCCTGTTCTCACCACCAGGAGGCAACATGTGATCAGTTTATATTCACAGGAAACTGTTTATTTAACAATGCACTGGACTTTACAGAAGTATTTTTGTATTATCAGGTTCTACAAACTGCATGAAAGAAAGTGTGAGCCCATTGTGATGACTGTACCCAGAAAGGTGAGTCCACATCCTGAAAGAACCCTCTTTATTCTCCTATGTAGTTAGACAATGTATTTTTCTGGGTAAAAACTTTGTCCTTTTCTGTCCATCCCCCAACCAGTCGGACCTGTTCCAGGATGACTTGTACCCGGACACCGCTGGACCAGACCCAAGCCTGGAGGCTGAGGACTGGTTTGAGGGCAAGAACGGAGACCCCATCCTGATTTCCCTGAAGAACGGCTACGTCCCGGGCAAGAACCGGGAATTCAAGGTGGTCAAGAAGAACATTTTGGACAGCAAGGTCACCAAGAAGAAAGATACCTCGAGCCATGCCAACAGGTCTTCCTCCCCAACTCCAGCAATCGTAAGTGTTTTTCTTTTTTTTTTTCCTCTCCCATGTTTTCTGGAATGTGAGATGAATGTTAGATTTTATTTTAGTCTAGCTTTTTTTTTTCTTTTTAAAGAGCTGCACAGTTCAGAGTAAACCCCTCATCAGAAACCAGTTTGAATCATAACAAGTAGCTGTGTACATGACAAGCTTTAAAAGTGTTTATCCTACTGTGTGACCCACAGACACAAGGGTCTACTGCTGCAGCTCACCCACAACACAGTGGTGTGCATGTTTTTCTGCAATCCTCTRTAATCACAGTTAACACCAAGTCAAAATTTATGGTTGCATTTTTGCTCGAGTTTTCATTTCACTGTTTTGAGACCTGATATTTGACCTCATTCCAGATGTGATAGATTTTGTTTTACTGCAGACTATGATATCTTAAAAAAGTCCCATCTTGTCTTCTCCAGAAATCTGAAGTGAAGATGGAGGAGATCTTGAAAGAAATCAGATCCCTCAAGGACCTGATCAGCAGTCAGGAGAAGCGAATCATCAAACTTGAAGAGCAAATGTCCAAAGTTGCCCTTTAAGAGCCCCGTGCCCCGACCCGCTACAATTCAGGACGTTCCATTGGCTGGGGATTGGGCGGGAACAGTCACTGCCTATCTCAATGACAGTGTTTGGACTGAGTCCTGCCGAACAACAACCCCTAGCAACATTCCAGATGAACTTTTGTTCTTAGCCAGCCCCCAACCCTCAGTTAACACAGGTGGAATAAGAAGGATGTGGTAAATTTAGCAGAAAGTTCTTTAGTGATTTGGTGACAAAGGACTTAATTCCTTTTATTCTGTGGCGGTCTTATTTTTGCCTAGTCGGATGAAAAGGTCTTAATTCTTATTTTAGAACGACCCATAAAAAATCAACCAACCATTCCAACTTTCCTGTGATATGTCTGTTTTTAAAGCAGGTTGTCAGTGTTTTGTGTCCCAAATGAAACTGTTGCCAAATCTAAATTTTGTTTACCTCTCTAACAGTATTTTGTTTTCTTCCACTCCATAAAACTSTTCAAAATGCAAACTGTAAAACTTGATGTTATAGACTGTTCATGTAAGGAGGGGTACTTCATCACCTAGGTGCTAAAATTATCCCATTAAATTTAGCATCAAATATTGACCATGAATATTCAAACTTAACAAAAACATTCCAAACATTTAAACTYATAAAACCTGCTGTCTGTATTGAAGCTGGACAAACTGATTTTTGACTTTTTTATTTTTTCTTGTTTCTCGTGACGTTGCAATTATATAAAAAAAACAGTGATCTCATTGGCTGTTCCTGGTTATAAGGAGAGAAACTCCAACCTTCTCTTCCTGTAAACACTGCTGTAGTGACTCAGACTCTGGCTGCTTGGTTGATGTCCAAATCTGCTGCACATGAGGGGAAAAAAAAACAATTTGAGGATTTTTGTTTTTGCGGAAAAGCTGTTTTTTTCCCCGTGCAGTCTTCCAATATCAGTGTTTTTTGTACATGGTGGTCTTTAGTATTTTCTTTTCACTGTTTGCTTAAGTTGCCAACTCCWATCTTCCATATGGGAAAGCAAATTTCATCATTAATCACATATCGTTTTGGACCATCTGCTGATAAAGCTGGATTTTACTACAGTCATGGTACAYGATGGACCTTAAAGGCCAAAGACTGTGATTATTTAATCTTCAAGTCTTTGGCCTTTAGGTTCCTGTCACTTTGAATGTTCTGTGTTTTTGTTTATCCAAGAGGTTCTGAAGTTTTAAGACCCGTCTCTGATCTGGAAGAAACGAACTAGCTGAGATGCCACTCCCCTGTTAATTTTAACCTGTTTCTTGTTCCAACTGTGCTTATCCCTCTAAGCACTTCCACTTTTTTAGTTATTTCTGTTTTCCCCTATTGTCCCCATATAAATACAATTATTACAAATCCACAAACCATCAAAATCTCTAATCTGCTCCAATAAAAAGCTCTATATTTTTGATGTTTTAGATTTGTTTCCCAGTGGGAAGCTGAGACGGGTAATGGTTCAGTCTGTTGTTTGCCTTTTGCTAATTGTCAACACTGTAAAGACCTGAAAGTGCCATAGAGGAAACCCTGGAAGTGTGTAGTGGAAGACTGTTCTGTGAGGAGTTTTTAGAATGAGAGGAGGAAYTGAGAGGTTGTCTGGACTGAAAAACCACTTTGAGGTGCTATAAGTTGTACTAACACCCTGCTCCATGAGTGCTGGATGATTGATTTCCTGCCAGTCCAACCGACTCTACACCGGCACGTTAGGAGCAGTGAGCCGCTGACATTTTCCATCTTGGTACAGGTTGTTCAAAACATCTTTTAAAATACATTTAACACCATTGACTCCTCAGCCTTGAATGTCAGTGAGACTTCAGAAACTGAACAGTTAGCTGAAGAATATGGTGGTTTAAAACAATCTCTGCCACACTAGATTTTTTTATAGCACTGTCTGCACAGAACCTTAGGGTAGTATCCAAAAGTAATCCAAAGGGACTGAGTAGGTTGAATAAATGTTCGGTTGAATGGTAGATGTACGTTTGTAACTGAGGTCTAGAAAAATGAATGAAAGCTGTGTAAATATCATGATCAGAAACCTCTTTTTTTAAACTCTGTTTCGTGGTTGTGCTGAAGAGGGTATTTGTGTGGGTGGTGGGTTTTTAATGTTTTCCCCCTCGTTTGTGTTCCTTGCACCTTGCCAATATGAAAAAAAAAAAAACAACAAAAAACGCAGAACCTCGGTTCCACATTAAAATCAGAGAAATGAGACAAAACCCAACCAGGAGCCTGGTTGAGGTCTGCTCAGCATTTTTTTTTTCATTATTCTTGCTTCAAGTATCAAACATTGATTATAAGGAAATTAATAAAGAATTTTTAAAATGTTTGCTCTTAGTTGTCATTTGTATTAAAGTATAT
>NW_013952516.1:598924-608162 GCF_001266775.1 Austrofundulus limnaeus | reverse complement strand
CATTTCCAACAGATGTTCCATGTCTTTACCCATACAAAAAATGTGGTATCATCTGCAAATAAAACACATTTCAACAACTCTGACACATTTACCAAGTCATTCAGATATTAAAGAAATAACTTTGGTCCAAGTACAGAACCCTGTGGAACTCTACATGTAAGGTTGCAGAGTTCAGATCTTATATTTATTTGTACAAACTGTTTCCTGTTTTTTAGATAACTAAATCACTCTAATGCTGGTCCTCTTATGCCATATTTATTTAACTTTTCAAGAAGAATACTGTGATCAATGGTGTCGAATGCTTTCCTTAGATCAACAATTACCCCCAGGCCTMAAAACAAAACAGTTACAATGTTATAGTCTGCTCAGATACTGTTCGCCATGAAGGATTATAACAGAAGTCGTTTCTACAACACGGTGCACAAAACTACATATGAGAAATTTATTGAAGTCACAAGTTCTACATAGAGCATGAAATATGTGCAGTTACTGAACTGTATGTTAGTTTAAACATATACATATTTTTAAAATTTCAATTTTATTACATTTGGGTAAGTGTTGTGTAGTGTCGACAAATTGTCCTTTCCATCATTTAAGTTGCATATCCCTGCATATCCACTATTTCATTATATGAAACTGGTTTAAATGAATATGGTGTGTTTTCTACTTTTGTGTTTTAATCAAGATGATCTTGTCTGTGTATTAATATTCATTTGGTTGGGTAGAGGGAATTTCCAACAACAGGATGTAATTTAATTTGCAGCTTAACAGAAAAAAGCCTTATTCCACAGAGTGAATAGGCAAGATTAATCCATGCAAATATCAAATCATTTAAAAATGTGGGTTTAAATACAAGAAAATGGTCTGTTTTTACTTTTTGTTCTGGTTTTAATTACCGTGCCCCTCCAGCCTTTATTAACCCCTTGTTTGTACAATCAAAAGGTCTTCAAAAACATGACATTTGTGACCTGCTTTCATGTAGTTTGCAGTATAATTTTTTTTAGACACAACCTTTTCAAATTTACTTTAAAACAGAAAAAAATTAAAACTAAATCCATTCTGGTGCTTTAAAAAAAAATTTTTTGAGTATCAGATTCCTTAAGCAACATCACAAGTCATGGAGTTCATTTGACAGTGATGGACAAACTGAAATGATTACTTTGGAGACGTGTAAATCCCTGTTCACACTTCAACATGTTTCTGAACATCTCCATCTGTCACATCACATCTGTGACGGTGACTAAATTAATGAGAAGAATCATCAGCAGCCTTTAATGCTCTGCGTGTTCAGTTATAAACTGGGAGTTAAAAGGCCCTAAAATGGGTATAAAATTGACATTTGGCTCTATCTGTGTGTTTTTTTGGGCTGAAACTGGTGTTTTCTTGCTGCGCTCTGCTCCACAGTAAGGCTGTAATCACTGTGGGCATAATTAGAGAGGATTCAGAGGGAGGCAGAGATTGTTTGGTCAGACTCGCCCCAGCTAACCCAGAAATAACTGTTTCTGCTCAAACCTGGGTCTAATGCACCTTCTGCAGCATGTTTGCAGCTGCTCTCATTAAACTAAAACATCACTTTGAGGGAGGTTTAAAAAAAACTCGTGAGGTGGTGAAATAAACTTAAATTGCACAAAAAAAGATTTAAAAAATGTTTTGAAAAGTCAAAGGCAAGTTGAAATGTAAGAATCCTGAATTTATAAATGTACAAATCTAAAAAGGAGGAGATGGAGCATCAATGGAGGAGGTGCTGAGAATAGAGGGCTGGGCATCAATTTGCTATGAGGAGACTTTTTAGGGCTGAGTTAAAAAAAAACACTCAGGATTTTTTTTTTTTTTTTAGCTGAGCAGCAGGGCGGGTGAACTCACTCTCCCTTTCTTCTTGTTGCTGTGTCTCAGTTTCATCTTTCAGTCTCCAGCTCTGCCTTCAGCTGCACCTCGGACAAACCAGGGAGGAAACGTTCCGTGAGTATTTCTCAAGCTTTGCTTCGAAATTTGATTTTATCAAGTGGGACTTTGGCAAAATCAGAATGAGACTCAAGTGTGTTGATTTTTTTTAAATCAATTTATTACAAAAGAAATGTCAAGCAGAACATCCCGAGCAGCAGAATCTGACCCAGATTGTAACGTAATGTGTTTTAAAGACGTTCTTCAGGCAAGAAGAACAAAGATCATATTTAAATCTGACCTAACATCAGACTGAACTAAAGTCTGTTCCACAGAATGAGGACTTCTCCAAAGATGTGTCAGTGTTTTCTGTAACAGCAGTGTATTACAGAGCTCTGGATCTGAACTCTTCAGTCTAAATGTTCTGCAGAATAAAACTCTGAACATGATGGTTACAGCTAAACATTTACATTTCCTTTTCATCAGGGTTTATTTTGATTACACATTTTAATCCCATGTTCTGTGTCTGTTTCTAATTTAATGTCAGGTTTATTGATAACTTAATGTTTGTTGATGGATTATTTTTTCAGCACGTCACGAATGTTGAAGTTAGAAAGCATTGGTTTTGATACCTTCCTAAAATAATCGCTTCAGTCTTTTATTTTTTATTTTAGTTTTTCAGGAATGTCAAAAAAGTTGTGGTACGCTTTGTGTTACGTTTTTTGTGTTTCCTGAAAAACTTGGGGGAAAAAATGATTTAGGCCATTATTTTAGTAAAGTATCAATTACATTTTTTTATATTTTTCTTTTCCTCCTTTTTTTTATTAATCAAGAGCAAATCTATAACCTTTTCTAAAGCAATTTACAGCGAGTACTAAAAAAAAGAGAAAGCACTCCACTTGTAGCAAACAGGAAATGATTTATTAGTTTTAATTGACCAACTGTGAATTTTTAATAAGTTGGTTAAATGTGTTACAACGTACTTTTTCCTCCTCAGACACACGTCGCGGAATTGTTAAAGCTTAATTTTGAAAGGCTATAAAAGTTTTTCGGCCRATTTTCATCATTATAATTGATCAGATTATTTGACCAGTTTCAGAAAATTGTATTCAGGAACTGATTTAATCTGTTTTAAAGACTCTAAAACCCGAGGTATTAATAGAAACAGCTTTATGAATGCAGAACACTGGATTAAGTTTAACACCTTAGTTTGATGTAATTATTTTAAACCTGTTAAATAATTTATCATGCATCTCTGCTGTGAAATACAATCTGAAAGATGCTAAAAGTGATGCTGCTCWGTTGTTTGACAGACAGTACGTGTACACACATTTCTATATTTGAAGAATGCAGGTGTTGTAGAATTAATTAGTGATGTTTGTGATTACAGCAGGTTTTTCCTCCGTGTGTGAATCTGTGATGTGAGTGGCGGAGGTCAGTCCCWTGGTGACATTCAGGAAATGTAATTTTAGCTGTAATTACTGGGATCGGAGGTTCTATAGCTGTACATCCAAGGATGGTGACCCAGCCCACCTTGTGGTCCGGCAGAATACACAGCGCCTGTCCGACCACACAGAGTGGAGGGTTCTCATTGTGCAGGGTCAGTCTGAGCAGCATCAGCAGCTTCACTTTAACAGGACGCTGATTAGAGGCTTGTCTTTGCAGCTTGGCGCTGTATAATTACACACTGTTAAAAGTTAAACAGGTTTAAAATGAGAACGGACTGGTTGTAGTATCAGAGAGAGAAGTTTGAAAGACAATGAAAAAGACATTAAAGATCTGGTCAAAARGTGAGCTCACTCAGTTGTACGGTAAGGAAATGCAGATTTTTCTGGTAGCAGAAATCTCTCCATCAGGTCTGCTGTAGGCGGGGGCACAGCTGCTGGTGCCCAGTGTAAATATAGAGGCCACAGCCGCATGTCTCCCACGCCTCGGTGCTCCTGCTGGAACCCAGCTTCCTCCTGGCTTTGGTGTGGTGGATGGGTGGCCTCCCTCTGCTTTACAAATTATAAGGCCTCCAGCACCAAGCTGGCCGTCTCCACCCCAAATAAGTAATGGCTACARTGGTGCCTGCTGAAAAAAGATCTGCTGAAAGACGGAGAGAGAAAACCTTGAGTGAAGACGAGTTTGAACCAGAGGCTCGGGAGCACAGCTAAGAATACAATCTGAATCTGGAAAGTAAAAGAAAGCACACCACTGTACGGGTTTCTGGCTACGTAGAAACATTTACAGGATGTAATGTTCCAGGACACAGAACCTTTTCTTTTAATAAACAAACAGAACTGAAATTATTAATGGGATTTTTGTGACACTTTTGGAGAAATTACCAGTTTTTGCTTTAGAATTACTGAAATTATTAATTTTATAAAACAAATATTCAAGTATTATTGACCTTTTTTGTTAGTGATTTTTTCTCAGGTACAACTCATTACTGGGTACTAATAAGGAACATACCTGGTGCTTACCAAATACCTACCTAGTTCTTACCAGCAATATATAGGTAAGTACTTAGTTCTAACCAGGCAATTATTTGGTATCCAGTAATGCAGGTGTTGTACATATCTGGTATTAACTGGATAAGTACCTGGTTCTTAYTTGGCACATATTTGGTAACTACCAAGTACGGATGTACATACTTGGTTGTTACAGAGCACTTCCTGGTACTTACCGAATACATATCTGTTTCTTCTGGCACACTCCTGGTACTATACCTGGTACCAGCGGTGGGCACAGTTCCCCTAAAGCACTAATGCACTAATAGGGGAACTAATTTCTTGATTAGTGCTTTAGGGCTTTTGTTGATTAAATATTTTTGTAGTGGATTAGCACTTGCTAAATTTACAGGCTAAATTTAGAAGCACTAACTGAGGTCTATAAATGTTATTGATCAGTATTAATATTAACAACTGAGTGTTAAAGCTGTCAGACATTTTGTTCATATGTGTGTCACTTATCCACCAGGTGACAATATATTGACAATAAATGAACTCAAATACAGCTGTGGAATGTCAATGATAAGTCTTAAGAGAGCAACATGACAACATGTGACTCATGYTGTCTGTTGAAGAATGTTCATGGGTTGACTGGGTTATTTTAGTGCTTTAGAATTAGCTTTTGCTAAAACATTAAGTGCRTTAGTGCTTTAGAATTAGGAGACCTAAATATTTGAGTTAGTGCTTTCAAATTAGGGGACCTAAATATTTGAGTTAGTGCTTTAGAATTAGGAGACCTAAATATTTGAGTTAGTGTTTTAGTGCTAGTGGAACTAATTTTTAGATTAGTGCTGCCCACCACTGCCTGGTACTACACCTGGTACTTATTGCGTAAGTACCTGCTTGYTCTGGTACTTGCAGGTTACATATGGTACTTTCTSTATATTTAAAGGGACTGAGTTTGCTTATAATGTGACTTTTTCCTGTACTTACTGGTAAAAATCAGGCATGTACCCAGTAAATGCCAGGCTGCATACTTTAATGCTAGACAAAAAAACAGTTTTTAGTTTCTGTTTATGTTTTYGGGACGTCCAGCCRCTGGTATTTCTACCAATAAACCCTCCTGATTGTTGTTGTTCCAGGACTGACGGCTGAAGATGAGGTCTCACCTGCTTTTCCACGTCACCTGCGTGACTCTGCTCTGGCTCTGCTGCGGGTTGTCTCGTTCCACTCCGCTGTTCTACAACCTGTCGATGGACGGCAGCGGCGACGAGCCGGAGCTCATCTTCCCCACGTCCTTCACCACCCGAGCGCCCGTTCACCTCACCGTGGTCACGGAGCCTCCCACCCTCACCACCGCCATCACCAACACCATCACCACCACCATGATCCGTCTGAAAGACTTCGTCCTGACCCGAGTGGTGGACTTCCTGCAGGAGAACCTGCTCATCATCATCGTCGTCACCTCTCTCCTCATCGTCATGGTCTTCATCATCTGCTGTGCCTCGGCCATGAGTCACAAGCGCAAGCTGGAGGCCTACAAGCCCCTGCCGAACCCCCCCAGGAAGCCCACAGCCAAGAAAAGTGGCGGGAGCAAGACCCCCGGTGAGCTCCAGGACAAGCCGTACGCAGTGGACCACGTCAAGCGGGTCCAGACTCTGAGCTCGGCCTCTCCCAAGCACCTGCGCACCCCCTCCAAGGCTCTGGTGGGGGAAATGGGTCGAGACGTCAGGTCGTCGCCTCGCCAGGAGGTCAGAAAGGTCAGGGAGGCGGAGGAGGTGGAGAAAAGGCGGGAAGAGGTGAAACACAAGGAGGAGGTGAAACACAAGGAGGAGGTGAAGGTCAAGCAGAGCTCCAGCTCCAGCCAGCCGGTCTGCACCTGCCATCTGAAAAACTCCACCCACTAGGGTCCGACCGAGGAGCTTAGTCCACATGAAGACGAGCAAAAGAGGTCAAAGGGTCACGCAGAGAGAGAAGCACCTGAAGTCATGCCTCAATTGAAGGAATTCCCTTATTGTAAAAATGTTCAACAAACCTGAAATGTTCCGAGTCTTTCAGAACACATATTTTAGTCTCATCTGTAGAAACGGTGAAAACRGATAAGAAGAAATGTAATTGTAAACAAAGTAAATCCAGAGCTGACTGGTTACACAGTGAGTAGATAATTATAGAGTATGTGTGGGTTGATATAAAAATAAYGTTTCCCACTATTTTGTTTTTGTTTCAGTATTTAAAATGCATCTGATGAGTCAGCAGATGTGAGCCGAACAACATCTGATCTCTAAATACACATTGAAGGGTCTCCGTGGTCCGTTTTGCCATCCCAGCCCGGCAGGTTTTCCTGCTCTGTGAATTCGTTTTAGTGGCTCCACCACCAAACACAGAACCACAGGGACCTGCATCGCTTCACCGAGATCACACACTTCACTGGAAATAACTCCCTGCAAAAGACTAAACACAAGAACGACCTTTATTGTTTAAACAGCCGAGCGGTGTTCCAGCAGACGGAGCAAAGAAACACGAAGAGCCTCAAAGATGAATCATTCAAGATTCTGTGAAGAAACACGAGGAAAACAGAAGTGAAGGGCCAGTGATTTTTTTTATTTAACTTGCTTTCATATTTACTTGATTTTTGGTGACTTAGTGTTATTTTATGTATTTTATTCATTTTGCAGTTTGTTTTATAAATCCAAAACTAAAAACCAAAATGAGATATTGCTTATTTAGGTGCTTGATTTCTGTAGATTAAAACACAGAAATCCCCATAGTCATTCTTTCTATATTTATTTGACATTTGTTATCTTCTTTCAGCTGTAGAGTGCAATATCGGCAGATTTACTGATTTCAGGGTGTAGGTTTATGTATTTATAAGATAGATTTAGCTTTTAATTCATAAAGAGTCGATAAAAGAGTCAGAGTGGGGTGATTTTTCAGATCTACAAAACTACCATTTAAAGATATCTGCATTTCAGTTTMATTGCTGAGGTTTTTCATTGTTAATAAATTAATATAAATGTTTGAGCTGTAGTTTCTCTGTTTTATGATGTGTGGCTGTGTCATGGCTAAAAGACATACATGACTTTTTCTGTGACATTTGTATNTTTCTCTGTTTTATGATGTGTGGCTGTGTCATGGCTAAAAGACATACATGACTTTTTCTGTGACATTTGTATTATTTRCAAGATGTTTCTGTTTTTCTTACATTTAATAAAACTCTGGATGGAATTTTTTTTTAAGATTTTCTGTTTTTATTTTGAATGCAGAAATAGAAATGGCGAACGAACTATTTAAATACAGCCCAGAGGAGACTGAAATGAAGCTGAAGTGAGGCACTTCTTAAAATAATTGTTGTCTTTGTGTGTTACATTCAGCTGCTGATCTGTAATTTTGCTCTCTGTCTTCTCGGGACTGATTGCTGGCTATTTTAAGGTAACTGCACAAATGTGAGATTCAGGATTTCTGCTCTGTGATAAGAATCTAGCTGTTCTTTGATTTAAGGTTTACAAAAACAGCAATAACTCCCTCACATTTTCCCTACTGACAGCATCAACCCCAAAATACCCAGAACTGAAAAGATACCCGAACTGGATAGTAATCAGCACTTTGCTTCTGAGCAAAAACTTATCGGTAAAATTTTTTTAGTTCAAATCTTTTGAAGCTGGGTTCTGTGAAAACATAAACAATATCTTACCTGTTGCAGATGGCTCTTTGAATGACTTCAGTTTGGAGAACTGGCTGGATTGACGAGCTAATGGCTAAACAGCAGGGCCAARACTTGTGGCTGGGTGGTGATATTTGTAGGGTGGGCTAACATTTATTAAATATAGATAAAATGCTGCAGATTCCAACAACAGAGACATCCAATTTGAAATAAAGCAGAACAGACATCGGTTAAACTTACCATTAGCTTGTCCTTTTGCTGAAACCAGGTCACAGAAAAACTTAGTTTTGCCACTTTTCCTTTTCCTGAATTTAAATATCCTTTGGTCTATCCGCCCCAAACCTCCTCACTTCCAGTTGTCCCTCCAAAGACATCAAATTAAATAATCCACCTCATTTATGTTAATCTTGCTCTGCATCGTACTCAGCCTACACCCACATACACTTGTGCTCGAGGCATGCTATTGAACATCCTCCCTCATGGGCTGATGTGAACAAAATTAACCCCAATGAGCAGCAAGCTGAGGGGGCGGGACAATTCATCTGTCAATCATTTTTTTCCACAAAAGACAGACTGTTTTTTTTTACCAGTTTTATTGTAAATAACACAAAATGTGATGCAAAACTTGTAATTTGTGTTTACCAGGTATTTTAACRTTTTGATTGTGAACACCGGGGAGGGCTTAGCCCTACCAGCCCACCTACACCAGCTGTGGCTGCATGGCCAAGATCAAAACTGGTTTCTGCCGTCTCAAAACAACTCCAGTCCGTCAGGATTCGTGCAAACTGATTTTCTGAAATGTTTACACTGCAAYGTTTGTTCTGGCAGAAGTAGGTTGATAATCCTGCTAGAAGTGCCTCAATATGCATCTGAGGTGCTACAGCTAGCTGCTGCTGCTATTTGAGTTTTCAAACAACCACAGCGTTAACTGTGAAACAAAAATATAATCCACTTTGGGTTTTAGCCTGGTCAGAATTTATTTATATTTCTTCAATGGGAGTCATCTGTAACAAATGTAAAATGTTCATAATCTTTCCATAAAACCCTACTTTAAAATACATGAACCCAGAGCCGGCTCTTGGCATAGGCGAACWAGGCGGTCGCCTAGAGCGCCATCTGCTGGAGGGGGCGCCGAACTGCAGAAGAAAAAAAGGTACTTATTTGTAATCCCTTGTTTTAACTCTGCTCAGCGCCCGTTTCACTTAGCTTTGTCTTAAAAATCTATAATGAAGTATTACAGAGAAAAAACTACTCTACCCATAAA
>NW_013952516.1:564301-597084 GCF_001266775.1 Austrofundulus limnaeus | reverse complement strand
CCATAGCACTATCAAACTTGTTTTTAGGGTTTTAAATTGGGGTGGGTGAGACATAGTTTGGGGGCGGGGGGGTTGCGCTTCAACTCGCCTAGGGCACCAAAAAAGCTAGAGCCAGCACTGCCTGAACCATCACTTTAATCTTACAGAGAAAAACAAGTTTTTTTTCAATTAAATACTGCCCCCATGTGACCAGTCCTGGTGTTGATTTCTATTTCTATTTTTATTGTAAGAGGTGCACAAAAATCACACATGAAACTTATCTTTAAATGACTTATAATGAGTTAGAGAAGAAACAAATGATGCTGGAATAAAAACAGGCAGKGCATCTTTCAGAACAAACAGCAGTTGATCAGAATCAGAAGCAGGTCCGAGAGTCAAAGATCAAACATGAGATGACAGAACTCAAATCAAACAGCTCTGCAGGCTGAAACATGAGCCCTGACAGAACCTCACCCTCGGGTCAGATTCCCTGCTCTTTTGCCAGCGAAGCTCTAAATAATTCGAGAACGTCACCGGTCCATTCACTTTYACTCCTCCCATCAGGTGAGAGGAAAGACACACAAACTGGAACCTCTCACAAACATCCAGATCAAACTCTAAAACGTTTGATTTTTGTTATTTAAAACCCGACCTTTAGTGACCTCCTGTTTGGGTGGTGAGTAGTTCCTCTGGGTCTGCCTCTGACCAACAATARGAGCTCTCTGTGAAGGTGAAGAGGATCTGGAGAAGGTAACAGGGCACCTTAAGGCAAATCATTAAACTTTGATGAGCATCAGCCTGAAATTCTGAACAGCGGTGGTTTATCTTTAGAGACGGGGAGTTGTTGGAGAAGCGGGGACCTGCTGGACTGTTTGGAGGAGCAGAGAATCCCACAGCAGGAGAATGGTAAGTTCAGCCTCCATGATGATCACGGGTTTATAAATGTTCAGCTTCAAGGTTGCCAGGTTCACAATTTAAAAAAGGGAATTTGTATTTAGCAACTGATGATCTGGTTTTAAATGTTTTAATACAATTTGATATTGTCTGAATTCATTGTAAAACTGAAAGTTAAAAAAATGCATATTGATTAAAATAACCAAGATAAAGAGACTGAACTGTTGTCAAACCTTATTTTGTGCAAATGAGTCGATATTTACTGTGCAAAAGTCTTAAATCTCTTTACTCTTTATGTTTTGCTTCCAGACTCTCAATCAACAGTTCAGTTCATTTTTAGTCTTTCGTTATTTTTTCTGACAGCACCGCGGCTCATTTGGTACAGCTGTTGCCTCCTAGCGAGAAGGTTGCCGGATCAAATCCCAGAAGAGTTTTGCGTGTTCTCTCCGTGCATGCATGGGTTTTCTCCTGTACTTGTTTCCTCCCACAGACCAGAAACATGAATGTTTGGTTAGCTGGGAACTCTAAAGTGTCTCTACACTGCAAAATATGTCCACCTAACCAAGTTTTAAAATCTTATATCCAGCCAAAATGTCTTTTTGATCTTGTTTTGAGACTGATTTACTAAACAAGAACAAGAATAATAATCTTGTTTTCAGAATGTGTAAGATTATTTGTCATGTTAGTCTGTAAATTTGACTCAGATTAAGTCAAAAATTTCTGCCAATGGAGTAAGAAAATTTTACTTGGTAAGATTCTTGAAATAAGAAAAAACAGTCAAATCAAGTATTTCAAGAATCTTATCAAGTAAAATTTTCTTACTGCGTTAACAGACATTTTTGACTTAATTTGAGTCAAATTTTCAGAAATCAGTCACAAAACAAGATCAAAAAGACTTTTTGGATGGATATAAGATTTTAAAACTTGGTTAGGTGGACATTTTTTGCAGTGTAGTTGTGAGTGAATTCTCTTTTGTCTCTATGTGACTCTGTGACGGACTTGCGACCTGTCCAGTGTGTCGCCCCGCCCCTCACACAGGGACTGTGAGTTTGCTCACTGTGCCGGCCCCTACAGAAGGGAGCAGCCTAAAGAAAAACGACTATCTGACCATTTTTAGGGGAAAGCTTTTTGAATGAGAATGAAGTAACTAGTTTCCTCTCACGTGTTCCTCCCTCCTCCACAGTGAGCCATGCGTTGGTCCAGATGTGACGTCCTCCTCGCTCTCTACATCTGTCCCCTCACCTGTCTCACCATGATGTCTCCCTGCCCCCCCGGCTGCTGCTGTGCCCGCCCAGGGTTCTTGGTCCTGTGCGAGTCTCTGGGCCTGCGGTCGCTCCCCCGCTCCGTCCCCCTCAGCACCTCTGTCCTGTCCGTGGCCCGGAACCAGCTCTGCGACGTGGACCACCTGCTCGGCCCCTTCTCCGGCCTGCAGGAGCTCAGCCTCAGCCACAACCTGCTGCCCCGCCTCCCCCGCGGCCTCCCACCGAGCCTGGAGTCCCTGCTGCTGCAGGAGAACCGCATCACCTACATCAGCTCGGGCGCACTGAGGCAGCTGAGGAACCTGACGCGCCTGGACCTGGAGGACAACCGCATCTCCGTGGTCCAGCCCGGTGCGCTGCTGGGGCTGGGCAAGCTGCAGGTCCTCACGCTGAAGGGGAACAGGCTGACCAGCCTCCCTCGGAATCTCCCCCCGTCGCTGACGCGCCTGGACCTGTCGGCCAACTGCATCTCCTCCCTGGACCCGCCCTCGCTGTCCACGCTGGTCAACCTGCAGGCGCTGCAGGTCAACAGCAACTGCCTGCGGACCGTCCCGGAGGACGCCTTCGACGGCCTGCCTCGCCTCAGGTCCGTGGGTCTGACCGACAACCTGTGGGTGTGCGAGTGCAACATCCTGTACCTGTACCGCTGGCTGCTGAGCGGCAGGCTGAGGATGGCCACGGACCTGGTGTGCAAGGAGCCGCTGCACCTGGCTCACCGCCTGCTGCTGGACCTGTCCGTCATGTCCATCTGTCCACGCGTCCTGCAGCCACAAGAGAGGACGCACCGCCTCCAATCAGCGACAGAGAAGCAGGTGGAACGAGCCAAGGAGGAAAACAAAAGAGGTTCCAGACAGGTTCAGGGTCCTCCGGAGCCTCGGGTTTCGCCCTACTCTTTAGAGACCCTCACCTACGACGAGTGCTTGTCCCTGAACACGAGCCAAACAATCAGCTCGGCCCACACGAAAACWACTTCTCTGCCCGAGGAGGAGCAGAGGTGCAGAGAAAACACCACAGCTCCGAGTGCTCCAGCCTCAGCTGCAGGAACAGCAGCCTGGCTGTCCACCARGAGGAAGGAAGTCCTCTCTACCCCACAGGCGCTCACCCAGAGGGACTCTGCCGTCGTCGTCTCCCTGCTCGCCCTAGTCTGTGCGCTTTTAGCTCTCGTGATGCTGGCGGTGCTAGTTCTGCTGAAAAAAGTACTCGTCCGGCAGCAGAGGGTGGCTCCGGCTAACGAGCAATCTGGTGGATGACGGCAGCACTCACAAAGAAAAAAAAACACATTTTAAATCATTTATTTCAGAATGTGTAAACAGTATGTTTTTTTGTATCTGTATCTATTAAATTTTCATACAATGGAGCCAAATAAAAGCCAAAATATTTATAAAAACAAAACCTGAACCTATCCACTCAGTCAGTCTTCAACAATCTTCTTTTATATGTTAAAATAAATCACTGCAAAACATAAACTGTGTCTGCCAGTCATAGTAAGGTAGCTGTGTTGTCAGAAATACACCCATGAACTCCAAAAAAACTGCAGTTTTTTTAAAGCATTTTCAGTTCACCTGAAGTTAAAAAGGAATCCACAGAAAACTTTAACACCCGAGCCTCTTTAAGGCTCCCAGAACTCCCTGACTCATCTTTCTCACGGCCCTGGTTAGCTGAGAGTTACTGGTTACCAAGATATCAGTGAAATATCTCTTAAACGAGTCAACGCTTTTTATCCTCGTCTTGTTTTAGTCTGTAGTCCTTCAGAGCGGCTTTGATGGCGTCTTCGGCGAGCACTGAAACAAAAGATCCAGAGATATTTTTCTTTAGAAATGCACATCGCATGTTGCCTTTTACACCAGAGATTTAGATTAGGATYGTCTTACGTTCATCAAATTTTATCTTAATGTCTGTAAATTTGACTTTCTTTGTGTTGACATTTAATTAGCTGTAGCAGCCATCTAAAAKTGAWWTGACACCAAAAGTAMAATTTCTGCAGGGTTCATTAAGTTGTTAGAAATACAAACAACAAAAACGTTGTTTTTTGCTTTAACTTACTGGAGCAATGAAGCTTGACGGGAGGAAGGCAGAGTTCTTTGGCAATGTCTGTGTTTTTAATCTCCAGAGCTTCATCAACCTGCGGTCAGGACGACAGCAGAAGGATCAGATCACTCAAGCACAAACAAATGGAGGAGAGAGCAGAGACAGCTGTCCAGCCCTACCGACTTCCCCTTCACCCACTCTGTGGCCAAAGAGCTGGAGGCGATGGCTGATCCGCAGCCAAATGTTTTGAACTTAGCATCTATTATCTTGCCGTTTTCATCCACCTTGATCTGGAAACAACATGGACGTTAAACCTGGAGTTATAAGTTTTGTAACCCGTGCTGCTGTTTCCTCCAGCTCACCTGAAGTCTCATGACATCGCCGCAGGCTGGTGCGCCCACCAGGCCAGTCCCCACATCCTTGGAGGTTTTGTCCAGAGAGCCGACGTTTCTCGGGTTTTCGTAGTGGTCCACCACCTTCGGGGAAAGTTAAACAACGAGTTAGGATTCTGTTTCAGGAGTTGTTTTGACTTGTGACGCACATTTCAAACCGAGTTAACTTTACACAAAAATAATGTCGGTTGGGTGTAAAACTGTGTACAATGGAGACATTTCTGAGCTTTACCTTTTTGTGATATGAACAAAGAGCGGTCAGCTCCGGTCTGAAGAGCTTTTTGCTGAAAAATGATAGCAAAGACACGGAATTTCGCAACGAGGACGTCSCCATGTTTGAACACCGACGGAAGTTAACGAGCGAAGCCGAGCGACAACGAACTCTTTTTTTTGTTGACAAACTGGTGAAAAGTGTGAAAAGGTACTTTATCAACTAAAGGACACCCCCTAGCGGCCAATAATTATCTTTACAACAGTGAAACCTATATGGAAGGCCGATGTAATGTTTATTGCAACTATGTGTTGCTTTCCCAAATGTTGAAAGAAAATGTATATAATTTTTACTACTAAAGTTAAAATTCTAAGGTCTCCACAACTTATATTTAAATGGGAATAAACAATTTTCAAGTGTCTGTTTTAACATTTATTAKCTAAACTGAATATGTATTACAGATATCTACAATTCAATACTAATTAGTAAAAAAAATAAAGGAATGTGAAAATACTCTCTACAGTCAATAAAGGTTATCTCAAACATCATACATCCAAGAAAAAGAACACGATTATTTTGGTCATATTTTCAGCTTCAGATGTCTAAACATAATTCAACCAATTTAGATTAAGCATTAAAAAACTGAAAAATATTTCCCTGTGAGGCTTTAGCTAGTTAAATTATTTTTAATATTCCAAATTATATTAAATAACTGTAATAGAAACAGTGGTATTTGCTTCCGCCTGTTTAACTATTATATGATAAATCAGCTTGCCAAATACCCRCTTCTCCTCGCGCTTGTTGTTGTTACCAGGCAGACAGCCTTTCCAATATGGCGGCGCCAAGCAACGCAGAACAAACGCAGTTGCAAGATATGGAAGAAGACGAAGCAGGAATGGAGGAGAGAGAGATGGAATCGGACGAAGAAGAAGAGGAAGGAATGGGTGTGGAAAATTCAGACGACGAAGATGACGACTCGTCGGAGGACGAGAAAGAAAATGAAGCCGAAATCCAGCGGTTGGAGGAGCAGGTATATTAATTCGTCAACAAACCTCACCTGCCATAAGCCGAGCAACTAGTGAGAATGAATGGACGCAGAAAGTCATCCGCTTTAAAACGACGTGCACCTCGGCCAAAAAGCTGGTTAGAGTAAAAACAGCATGGATAGTATTTAGTGAGTGTTTAAATATTCAAGCGGACGCGTATGACACTGTTCACATGTCGTGATTAGCTTATGCTAATCTCTGATGCTAGCTGCTTGTCTGGATTGTCACGCGCCTTTTCACTACCTGTTCAAGTTGACGTGGAAACGCAGCTTTAAGTGGAAAAGTTAAAAGTGCACACGTCCTAAATGTGTTTTAATCTCTGATAAACGTGTTGGATCACATCTTATAACGTTACAAATGCATCAGTTTCAGATTAGGTCCAGGTTTATTTTAGTTGCAACAACCAGTGGATGACTGGATTATGTGAAGTAAAGTAATTGTAATAATTGATGTATTTTATGACGTATCTTCATGGCTGTTTGTTGGCGTTTGCTATGTATATCAAAATGTTGCTTAACCCTTAAATTAACGAAATAGGCAGATAAACACTTAAATGATTTCCTTATTGTTTAAAAGTAGACTCATCCAATAAGTGAGAGTTTAGGGGAAAAGTGAGGTAATTGGAATGCACGTAGTTTTATGCCTTTACATATTATACCAAATCAACTCTGTGTATTTTTGCAGCTCTCGATCAATGCGTTTGACTACAACTGCCACGTGGATCTCATCAAACTTCTGAAGCAGGAGGGAGAACTTCTGCGTCTACGAAAGGCGAGGCAGAAGATGAGCGAGCTCTTCCCTCTCACTGAAGGTCGGTTCATGACTAAAGCAGTTCAGGTGTTTCAGGTATTTGGAGCTTACATTTTTACTTAATCTTGCAGAGATCTGGCTGGACTGGCTCAAAGATGAGATTCGGCTGACCGAGGAGGATTCAAACAGAGAGAAAGTGTATGAGCTCTTTGAGCGAGCTGTGAAAGACTATATCTGTGAGTCCACCTCCTGGTTAAAATGACGTTTGTTCTAATATTCCAAGTATTTCATGGTCCTAATGTCTGTTCCTTTTTTGTACACAGGTCCAGACATTTGGCTTGAATATGCCCAGTACTCCATTGGTGGCATGGGGTCTCCAGGTGGGATGGACAAGGTGAGGGCCATCTTTGAGAGAGCGGTAACAGCTGTGGGACTGCACATGACCAAGGGACATATGCTGTGGGAGGCTTACAGAGAGTTTGAGAACGCAATTTTGTCCACAGTGCAGGTTTGTGTTTCCATCGGTTGGAAAACTACATAAACATCATATGAGACTGTGTCGGAGCGTTTATTTGAATGGCTGTTATAATTCAGAGTAAATCTAAATGCGAGACAGTATTGTCTTGATTTTGAACAAAACGTGTCAAAATTTCACCATAAATCTCTCTGCTGGTCTCAGCCGCCTCCTGCCAGGATTCCCAGCCGCGAGGAGCAGGAGCTGCTCAGCCGTCAGCTYGAGCGGATCCACACGCTGTTCCGCCGCCAGCTGGCTGTTCCTCTAATCGGTGAGCGCGCCAGCTCTTCTGTCCAGATCGGCTGTGGAAGAACGGGCCACAGTCTCATTGTGAGGGTTGTGCGTCGTGGCCTTCCTGAATAATCCCATTTAAAAATGAATAATTGAGATGATGCAGCCACTTGGGACAATCAGCAAGGGCTGTGCTGCGCCTTCAGAAACACCAGTCTGACCACGCTTTCATCTTGTTTATAGGTTTGAACTGGAAATAGTTTAATACTCTGGATGTTTTTCTAGCTCAGCCAAGTATCCAGCCTTAAATCTTATCCCGTTTTTTGTTTTAAAGTATGGGACTCACATTGCATTAATACATAACTAATTTACTAATATGTAAAAAAGAATAAAGGGTGTTATATTATAAGATAATTGAGCTTTGTGGTTCTGCAGACATGGAAGCCACCTATGCCGAATACGAGGAGTGGTCTGAAAACGGGGTCCCTGAAACTGTTACACATCAGTATAGAAAGGCTCTGCAGCAGATGGAAAAGTGCAAATTTTGTGAAGAAGCTCTGGTAACTAAATTAGTTACATATTTTTATTTGACTTCACAATCTAAATATTTTTATCAAAGATGTTGCAGTGCGTCACTTCTTTCTGTGTTTATCGTTGTGCAGCTAGTATCAGAACCGCCTAAGCTGGCAGAATATCAGGCCTACATCGACTTTGAACTAAAAGAGGGTGACCCAGCACGGATCCAGATAACCTTTGAGCGGGCCCTGGCGGAGAACTGCCTGGTACCAGACATGTGGACCAAATACACCACGTATCTTGTGAGTATCGGCCAGTGTTGGGCTGCTCTCTCAGAACAACTTAAACTTGAGGTTTCTAGAGTTGAGTTCAGGGTTCCTGCAGATCCTTAAAAAGTCTTAAAAAGGCCTTGAATTCATCAGTCCAAAAACAAGACCTTAATTAGCCTTAAAATGTCTTAAATTAATCTTTCTGAAGTCTTAAAAATGTTAACATATTGTAAATAGGATGACTGTAATTCATCTCAAATATTAAAATAATTGGTAACATTTATTTTTTTAAACATTCACATGCAGACGTTCCTCTTTGACATCACTTCCTGTTGCTTCACATGCAAATATCTCAACAGCCGTCCATCTGAGCGTTGTGAAATTTGTTTCATAATATGTTAATAATGTTGTCTTTCCAAAAATGCATTAATATTTCTTACAAAAATTAGATGTCACAGGCACTTCAAGGTTTCATCTACAGCAAATTGGGGTTAAGACCCCACTGTGGGTCCTAAAACTCCAAATTTTGGGTTGTTAGAGGATTTCCTGAAATTAAATTAAGTTTAAAACTGACTGCTAAGAACGTTTCTGCTATAGTTAGATCTGGATAAAAACAATTGGTCTATTATCAATATTTTAATACTTCAACCAAAAATACTTTGATTCAAGAGTTTCTGACAGTTTTTATTTTTTTCTCATTTTTTATTGTAAAATTAGTCTTAAATTTAATTTCACTTGGCATTAAAAAGTCTTAAAATTAACTTTCCTTAAACTGTAGGAACCTTGTTAGTTGCTTCCTAGTCTGATTTCTCTAACTCAGCATCTGAAACGCGACATCTTCACCAAACATTTTAACTATCCCTCTCTCTTGGTTCTGCAGGACCGTCAGCTGAAGGTCAAAGACTTGGTTCTGTCCACTCATGAGCGAGCTGTCAGGAACTGTCCCTGGACCATGAGTCTGTGGAAGGGCTACCTGCTGGCTCTGGAGAGACACGGAGCTGACCATCACACTGTGTCAGGTAACAGCTGGAGCGCAGCATCAAGTTTCTCAGCTCTGCAGATATTTTCATCTTTTTTAAACTACCGGGAGTGTTTAGTTTTCTTTGTGGTAAATAATACTGAAGTTTTTACTGTGGTTACTAATCTTTTATATTGGTGTTTTATTTATAGACTCATGTTATCCTCATATAATGGACTTTATTTGATCTTCAACTCTTCTGCACAGATGTTTTTGAGAAGGCGTTGAATGCAGGCTTTATTCAAGCGACGGATTATGTAGAAATCTGGCAGGCTTTCCTCGACTACCTGAGGAGACGTGTGGATTTCAGTAAAGGTGAGAACAGCTTGTGTTGGAAAAACAGCGTCTTTTGTTTTATAAAAACATTTTTTCAGTTGAATGTGTTGCTTTTCTTTCTTTTTTTTTTGTCCAGAATCAAGTAAAGAGTTAGAAGAGTTGCGAGCAGCTTTCTCTCGGTCTCTGGACTACATGAAACAAGACGTCGAAGAAAGTGGGTCAGCCCCTCTTCGTTAGCTTTGGTTTTGCTCTCGGTTTGGTTTTCATGTTATCATGTTGTGTAACTGCAGGGTTTGGTGAAAGTGGAGATCCCTCTTGTGTCATCATGCAGATTTGGGCAAGGATAGAGGTAGGCAGAGTTACCAGCGTTGAATTATGGAAAGCATTTAAAACAGAAAAACAAATTAAGGACCGACGTGACAAAATTTACTTCCGCCGCTTTCACAACTTGAAAGCCAGAAATCAAAATCTGAGCATCCTATTTAGTTGGATTAACATTATAAATGTAATGTTTTCATAGGTTTAGTGAAAAAGACAGAAAAGCTTATTATCGTGTGTTTATGCATTTAAAAAGTTCCATTTTCACTGTTATTTTGCTATCAGGCCCGCCACTGCAAGAACATGCAAAAAGCCAGAGAACTGTGGGATAACATCATGACCAAAGGGAACGCCAAATATGCCAACATGTGGTTGGAATACTACAACTTGGAAAGGTTTGTTTGTCCGTCAGAGTGGAAAGTATACAATCTGAGATGATGCGATCTTTGAGTTCGTTCTTTTATTTTTTTAATCTATAGGGCTTATGGAGACACTGTTCACTGCAGAAAGGCTCTTCACCGAGCTGTGCAGTGCACCTCAGACTACCCAGAACACGTCTGTGAAGTCCTGCTGACCTTTGAGAGGGTAGAAGGTGAGTGCTGTCCTAGAAAACAAAAAGAGCAAGCAGCTATTTTTTGTTTTGTGCATTTGTATTCTGGAACAGGACTCACATTTTAAACAATGTTTCAATTCATACTTGGTCGATTTATGAGTGTAATACCTGAAATAAAGTGGATGTTTTTTTAATGAAAATTAAGCTATTTTCTCCATAATCACTATAATTTTTTCATTTGTTGCTTGAATTAGACTTTAAAGGGATCCATGATTATTTGTAACATTAGACTTTGTTTAATAAACATATATTTTAACTGTAAAATAAAGACTGTAAAAATAATGATAATTTTTAAATAAAAGTTTAAAAATATATTACACGGATGGGGCCATTTTATTTACACACAAAGCATTCTGGGTAAATGATGACGTGGATAGGTTATCGGTGTGAGGCTGCTAGCGAGCTATATCCACCCTGAAGGTTAATCTTGGACAATATCTGATGATCGTCTTTTTTAAATGAAACCAGAGAGCGTTGACAGAGAGGAGAAGGTAGAAATGACAGCCTGTAACTGAAAATATGGATGGAGGACAACAGAGCTGCTTCATGGAAGAAGAACCTCAGCTTAGCCTGTTAGCTTCAGCATTAGCCCCGATGCTATCACCATATATATGTATTAGCTCAGCACTACACATTCTCCTCTCGTTACTGAGGTCCTCCATCCACATGACAGAGGGGAACACAAAAATGACTCCACCTGCAACTGAAAATATGGATGGAGGACCTCAGTTTAACTTGTTAGCATTGAGCTAATCCAAGGCAATATAGCGTCGGCACTAGCACTAAAGCTAACAGGCTAAGCTGAGGTTCTTCTTCCATGAAGCAGCTCTGTTGTCCTCCATCCATATTTTCAGTTACAGGCTGTCATTTCTACCTTCTCCTCTCTGTCAACGCTCTCTGGTTTCATTTAAAAGAGTCGATCGTCAGATATTGTCCAAGATTAACCTTCAGGGTGGATATAGCTCGCTCACACCAAGGACTTATCCATGTCATCATTTACCCTGAATGCTTTGCGTGTAAATAAAAGCCTCCGTCCGTGTTGAGTTATATTTTTAAAAATTTACAAAACAGTATTTTTACAGTCTTTATTTTATAGTTAAAATATATGTTCATCAAATAAAGTCTAATGTTACAACTAATTGTGGATCCCTTTAAAAGCAATAAATCATCAGTTGTCTCATTAAATACAAAGTAACAGTTATCTGTCGTGAAACAGACCCAGGATGTTGTCATTTCTGCTCTAATGCAGGTTCTTTGGAGGACTGGGATGTGGCGGTGCAAAAAACAGAAACAAAGCTGAACAGAATTAATGAACAGCGAACAAAGGTGGGAGCATACATCGCAGTGAGCAGGTGGATCGTTTGGCTACATTCGGCTAACGTTACCATGTTCCCCCATCTGTCAGGCGGCCGAGAAGGAAGCCAACTTGGCACGCCAGGAGGAGGAGAGGATTGAGCAGCGGCGGAAGTCCAAATCTGACAAGAAGGCTCAGAAGAAGACCCAGAAGGGGATTCGAGCTGGGGAAAAGAGAAAAGCTGAACAAGATCATAATCAGGATGAGTGGAACAAGGACTCTGGTAAAATCTCTTTTGAGGATTTTCACTTTGAAAAGGGAGTGCTTGTATGTTTTACTAAATTCTCTTTTTTTATTCCTGTGATTTAAAAGTTCCTAAAAGGCACAAGCCAGATGGTGACAATGCTACAGACGAGTACATGGAGACAGAGACTGGACTTTTTGGGAGGAATGCTCCTCCTGGATATAAACCTGCTTCAGGTGGCACCAAAACCCCCCAGCAGGGTCCTGCGGCCCCCACTCAGAGGCAGAACGATGACAGGCCAGAGCTGCGAGACGACGGCTCCAGTGTGTTCATCAGCAACCTGACGTACACCCTGGAGGAGCCCGAGGCGAAGCTGAAGGCTCTGTTTGAGAGCTGCGGGCCCATCAAACAGATTCGACCCGTCTTCAGCAACAAAGGGAGCTTCAAAGGTTACGGCTACGTGCAGTTTGAGTCTGCAGCGTCGGTCCCCCAAGCTCTGAAACTGGACAGACAGGAAGTGGAGGGCAGGCCCATGTTTGTGTCTCCTTGTGTGGACAAAAACAAAAATCCTGACTTTAAGGTGAGTAAACAAGTGATGTAACACCTAACTAGACTTTTATAAGATCACAGCTCTGTCTCACCAAGCTTTCCTTTGAATAATTCTAATAAAACGAGTGATAACCTGCTGTTAATATTGTTTTCTAAGGTGTTTAAATACAACACTTCGATCGAAAGACACAAAATCTTCATCTCTGGGCTGCCGTTCTCCTGCACCAAAGAGCAGCTGGAGGAACTCTGCAAAGGTTACGGCACCATCAAGGACGTTCGCCTCGTCACGTATCGCTCAGGAAAACCTAAGGTGAGACGCAGAAGATGGGCGTGGCCAGAGGATTTGACCTAAATGAGTCGATTAATAAGATGTGATGATGGACACCTCGTACCCTCCATCAGTTGTAATGTGTGTCTCTGCAGGGTCTGGCCTATGTTGAGTTTGCAGATGAAGCACAGGCGTCTCAGGCAGTGCAGAAAATGGATGGCATCGATGTGGAGGGCAACAAAATCTCTGTTGCTATCAGTAACCCGCCACGTAGGACCCCGATGGAGAAGGCTGGTTCCAGCAGGGCCACGGCAGACTTGATGCCTCGCCAGGTGTATGGAGCGTAAGTCTACCGTCATTTCTTCTGCACTGTGAAACTTGATCATAAACGTAACAAAATTCTAATTTCCCCTCCCTTTTTTCCCCCTCCTTCCCCAGGAGAGGCAAAGGTCGCACTCAGCTGTCTTTGCTTCCTCGCTCCCTTCATCGTCAAACCACGCCCGCAGGCAAAGTGGAGAACGGGACGGCGGCCGAGCGGGGGTCTGCGTCAGTCAGCTCGGAGGAGCAGGCAGCCGGAGAGTCCAGATCTTTGTCAAATTCAGACTTTGCCAAGATGCTTCTGAACAAGTGAGCGGAGACGAGCCCCCGCCYTCCCACTGAAAGCCATCCTGTGTCCTTACAACAAACTAGTGTTGGTGATGTCATCATTTACCTGACAGGACCTTTAATCTCAGTCACACTCTTCTCATGATCYGTTCTGCAAGATTGCCTTAACCGCCATCCTCCTGCCCCCCCATCACCCCCCTAATACTTACTCCCAGTGTGACAGGTTGTTTTATATAAAAAAAAAAACTGTACCATATTTGTGTGTAAATACTGGAAGTTGTTGGTCTTTATGTTTTCTGAGTTTTGTTGTGCGCTGTTAAAGGGATCCAACAGACGATTACACAAGAGTATTTTTCTTTTAATATTCAAAACAGCCAAACTTGTGAATGTTGTTTTAAAAAAAGTGTATATGCAAAAGCTCTGATCTGGTGTATTATAGTTGCTGTGTGTACATAATGTGGATGTGCTGCAGTGATGAAAACATGTCCTCTGGCTCTTTTAATGGAATTAGGGAGTTTTTTCTTTTTGTTGTTGTGTAACATGTAGAGATCTGAGGACACACCACACCAGACTAGCCATGAGGTTTATTTGACATGATTCTATAGTTCTACATGGTAAAATTAAAATTATCTGCCATATATGACCATTATGTTACTAAGGATTACAGCTGAATGATACTTTGGTCAACTGGATTTATTTTTTGTACGAGCTGCCAACATTTTTTTTATTCATACTAAATTGTTCCAATAATACGGTTTTATCATTTGTGTGAGTCATTTAACTGTTCCTGCCTCAGTCAGAGGTGTGTAATTACCGGTAAGTACATTGACTTTGTTATAGTACTTAAGTAATTGTTTTAGTTTGTAATTTTACCAAGTTTTTTTTTACTGTAACCATCTTGTTTTATTAAATTCCAAATGCAAAAAATTACGCTTTTGTACTTTACAATTTAACACCTAGTTACACATTACAAATTTAAATGTGACTATCATGAAAGGAGTTGTTAATGCACGTGTTGTATTTACTTAACCAAGTTGTGTCAACTGGTTTTACCGAGTTGAGTAAATGTAAAACAATTTACATATTTGTTTTTAAAGAAAGTATGTAAATTGCTCCATTTACTCAACTTGGTTTAGTGGAACCAGTTTGGTAAATTCAACACTTCCTTTCTAAGAGTGTAAAAGTACTTTGACTTTCCCGGTTATTGTTACTGTTTTATGACTTTTACTTAAGTACTTTTACAAAAGTCATTTTTGTTGAGGTATTTTTACTTATTTCTTTCAAGTACTTTTTATACCTCTGGTGTCAGTTCAGGAATGTGTTTTTTTTTCTGACTCAGAAGAGACTTAATGAACATTTCCTGTGAAATTCAGAGTACATATTAAGATGACAAATGTATGGCTTTTGTTGTTTCTTACTCTGCTATCCTCTTTGTTCTGTARAGCTCCAGCTAACTGAATCTATTTTTTAAATTCCTTTTGATTCAGATCTCTTAACTGAATCTTTTCCAGCATCTATAAACTGGAGTCTTTTTCTCAAGTTTGCATTTTTTACACAAGTATCTTCAGATAAATCCATAAAATCATTTTACACAAAGCCCTGCTATTATATATTAATTTGCTAGAAAATTAAAAACGAATCTTAAAGATAGTTCTGGTTTTCAGAATAAATGGGATTATTTTACCCTGACTTATCTGACATGATGCTAAATGTTGGTTTGCAGCTCCTGCTACACGTTGAAGAGAATCTATGCAGGTTTTTCCTCATGTCAGGGGATGAGGTGTTGAGTCTTGTACATAATGTTCAGTATACAGATTTTAAATGGACTGTAGTTTATAAGTAAAAGTTTCAGAACAGTTGGTATGTAATGCTCTCACCACAGTGCCCTAACCTAAAACTAGATAGAAATGTTAGTCTGTAGAAATCATTTTGTTTTATGCCCAGTTAAAGTTGGTGTGCGTTACTGTTTTGTATCATTTTTAAAGTTCATTTTGAGAAGTCAGTAAATGAAAAAGGCTTTCAGTATTTATTTAGCCGTTTTGTCCCATTTTCTGCCCTTGTGATTTTGAGTTCTGAAACCTTTTTTCCCTCTCCCTTGTTTTAATAAAGTCTAGTAAAATTGTGTTTTTTCTTGCGTTTTCACATAAACGTCAGACACAAAGTTAAACTGCATTTATTTAAAAAATAAATACATCAAAGTGCTTTACAGTGTTCAGTTTATCCTAAAGACGGTTTAACACAACACTTCAGTGGAATTCATGGGGGGGCGTCTGAAGTCAAACAATGTGTTCCTGTTTTCTTTTGTCAGTAGTAAAAACACCGTTCCACTWGATAACAAGCTACAAACAAAAACTTTTTTTAAATCAGAGGCAAAAAAAGTTGCTGCTAAAAAAACTAAACAACAAAATTCAGRTTTTAGTTCAGCATCAGGCAGCAGTTTTACTGATTTCAGCAAATCAGGACAAACTGACATCTGCACCGCAAAAAATGTCCACCTAACCAAGTTTTAAAATCTTGTATCCAGCCAGAACGTTTTGAGACTGATTTACTAAACAAGAACTGATTGTGTAAGAATAATCATCTTGTTTTCAGAATGTGTAAGATTATTTGTCTTGTTAGCCTGAAAATTTGTCTCAAATTCAGTCAAAAATTTCTGCCAATGAAGTAAGAATTTTTTACTTGGTAAGATTCTTGAAATACTTGATTTGACTTAATTTTTTCTTATTTCAAGAATCTTACCAAGTAAAATTTTCTTACTGCATTGGCAGAAATTTTTGACTTGAGTCAGATTTTCAGACTAACAAGATAAATAATCTTACTCATTTTGAAAACAAGATTATTATTCTTGTTTAGTAAATCACTCTCAAAACAAGATCAAAAAGACTTTTTTGGCTGATATAAGATTTTAAAACTTGGTAAGATGGACAGTTTTTGCAGTGAATGATCTGGATGGATCCGACCATCAGACGGGGATTTAACACTTTTTTTGTTGATTTGCCAATAAAAATGTGTTAAATAAAATTAACTGTAACTTTGCATGCTGCATTCCTCCCACCCCCTGGTTTATTTATGGATCGGTATGGTCTGTTTGCAGCTGGGACAGGCCTGGTCCCGGTCCGCTCCTGGCAGTCCCACAGCATGCTCTGTGGTCGAAATCAACAAAGTGTCCAAAGTGATTTCTGTACATTTGGCTATGAAGCGAATAAACGGTCGGACGTCCCCCTCGTTGGCTGTGTCCAGAGCGGTGTAATATTCGGCCCTTTGCTCTTTGCGGATGGTAATGGGCGGGTAGCTCGCCTGCATGAGCACCAGGTTCATGAGCAGCCGCGACGTGCGGCCGTTGCCGTCGACGAACGGGTGCACGTACACCAGCTTGTAGTGGGCGAGAGCCGCGTACTCCACCGGGTGCAGCTGCAGGGCCTCCTCGGAGTTGAGCCACTGAACGAGCTCCTGCATGTGTCGCTGCAGGTCTTTGGGATGAGGCGGGATGTGGTGGCCCACAAACACCTGGCTGGTGCGCAGTCTCCCCCCCTCTACGGGGTCCACGTAGCCGAGCACCCGTCGGTGGATCTCCAGGATGTCGTTGACGGTGATTTCTCCCGACCTGGACAGCAGCGTGGTGTTGATGTACTTCATGGCCGCGTCCACGCCGATGGCCTCGTTCTGCTCCTGGAGGCTCTTGCCGGGGACGGCGTAGCGCGTCTCGATGATGTGACGGATCTCGGACAGAGTGAGCGTGYTGCCCTCGATGGCGACCGTGTGGTAAATGTGGTGGTAGTAGGTCTCCTCCATCACCCGGCGGAGAGCAGAGTTGCCTTTAGGGATGGACATGAGCCTGCGCACTTTACTGTCAATCAAGCTGAAGTAACGCTGGTCGATCTCCTCCACCAGGGGAAGAGTTCGGTCTCGGCTGACCAGAGCTCGCTCGTTACAAGGAGAGATGGCCAGGGCTTTGGTGTAGAGATGGTCCGCCTGAACCACGTCCTTCTCCTCCTCCAGAATGGTCCCCAGCTCCGTCAGAGCATCCACAAAGTCCGGGTTCATGCTAAGAGCATGCACCAGCAGCTTGTGAGCTTTCTCCCTCTTCCCAAGTTTCCTCATCTCCAGAGCCTGCTGCAGGGCCGCTTTGGCCTCCAGCTCCATCTCTGCATTCAGACAGAAGACAGAGAAGCTTGAAATWTCAAACAAGTCAATGGAACTGAAATTATTTCAATGCAGTGATGATGGTATTATAGTAAACATACTCCAGTATCCTAACTATTTACATTAAAATTGGTATTTCAATAAGTTTGATTATAATTTTTTCAATATAACAAAACAATATAGCAACTTTATAACAGAAATGTGTGGAATTGGCTTAAATCTAAATGCTGAAACAGTCTGTCTTGCCCCAATTTTATTTCATTACTCATTTTACTGGATACATTCTCAACTCAAGCTGATCCAATACAAACATGAAATAATTTTAGGTTCAGAACTGATTATTGGAGGCTGTCAACGTTGACCTCTTTTGCTTCTAAATTACTTAAAATAAAAATCACTCATCCTGCTCTATACAAAGTTATGTTTGTTGTCTTTTTTTAGTTGTCCTGTTCGTACCTTGGGTCGGTTTGGACTTCTGAGGCAGTACATCCAGGGCAGTGAAGGGGACAGTGAGGCTGGTGGACTGCACAGCCGGGGGCGGCTGGGATTGCCCCCAAAGCTGGCAGCGGAGCTGAGAGATGCCCCTCAGGGAGGCACAGCACTGATTCTCCACACCGACCAGGGGCAGCAGGAGGCCCACCAGAGAACCGAAAGCCACGCACAGCAGCGGGCCCCATCCTCCGAGGACGCGGCGGCCGCTGAAGTAGCGCCACTCCGTCACAGCAGCCATGATGATCCCGGGTTAAAGCCGCCATCATTCGGCGCCAACAGACCCCATCTATTCCCACCCCTGCTGGAAGAGCCGAAGGGTGGCTGGGAGGGAAAACGCCGTGAACATGACAACACCGCCGGGTTGAAGTTAGCTCAGTTACCGGTAACTTCTAGAGCCTGAATGGTTCCTAAATATTACAAGAAAACTTTCTGTGACTGTCGACAAAAAGCCTTATAAACACCGAAACGGCTAAAATCTTCAAACAGATGGTATTTTTCTCTGCGTCGGCACAGCTGTGTACAAAACATACACATCATTCACTTCCTGTTGGCAGGTGAATATTCTGATCTCTTATTGGTCGCAGCTACAATGAAGGGCGACGCCTATTAGCTGAAAATACAGCAAAACACTTTGTGGGTCGTAGCCGTCCCTGATTGGTTCAAATATGGGTCAGTATTTCCTCAGTAACATCTGTCAGGCAGAACCGAATGAGAAAATTACACAACTGAATAAATTAGTATACGTAGACCGGGGAGTTGTTACCGTAAATTGTATTAGGCAATTTTGCTATAACTTTGGCCATAGCTAAGCATCTCTGTGGCTATTGTGTGTCTAGAAAAAATAGGTAATAAACTTTAAGAAATATGTGCTTCTTTAATAAGTATATAAAAACGGAAAAATAAAAACACATTTCTGTTAAATTGAATGGATGATTTTTTTTTTTTTTTTTTTTTTGGCTGGGCCTCTGGACTAATTTAAAAACATGAACTGTAACTAGAAGAACTACATTGACGGGTTTAAACCAGAAGGGGGTGATGATGCAACTTTACTATAAAAATGAAAAATGCTTTGAAGGAGGATGAGGACAGGCCTGAATTTTCCAAAAGGCTTGTTAGTGCATTAGCTTATGGCACCAAAACAGTTTCATTGATTTTAATGAATGAATGGTTTTCAAATGTCTCCCCCCCCACCCCCCCACCCCCCCAAAAAAAAGTGCACGCGCAAATAATTGAAATAATTTAGTTGTTGTGGTCCATGACCTTAACTGTTATTGGTCATTGTTTACTGCCTGAGGGGGGTCACAGTAATCCTGTGTAGGAACACATGACCTTGTATGACAATGGAGGAATAAAGAAAAAGGAAAGATGAAGGACATAAAAAAACACAAGATAAAAACACATGAACTGACAGAATTTGTTTTAGTCTAATCAGCAATGATTCATCTGGTCCTCAGTGACTCCAGTTAAGCTAAAACCAACACCAACTTAAATGTTAGCTGCTAAACCCAGCCAAGCCCAAAACTCAACCTCATCTTTTTATTTAAAAGTGTAGTTTCAGTTTTTTTATTGGAATTCTGCAACATTAATGTAGTATTCGTACTCTGTGCATTTTGTCAGTGATGCTTGTTATTTGGTCTAAATTTAACCTTTATTTTATTTATTTTAAAATTGCCTTTACACTTTAAAATTTCAGTCATGAAAACTTTTTTCTTGAGTAAAAAAACAGTTGAAGTCCAAGTTGTGCTTTGTGTAGCAATGAAAGGATGCAAAGAGTGACTTTCAGATAGGATTTCTGTGTTTTAAACTTTAAATATTACATTAAAGTTCAGAATGCAGCAAACTCTATGACCAGAAATTCCAACACAGGTTTAAAAAAATGTGTCAATAAGGTCCTAAAAGCAGCTCTAATCTAACAATGCCCTCCTAATTCTTGTCCTGAAACATATTATTTCTGCATTAATATTGTATAGCTGTTATTTAATAATTTAGTTTATAAAATGTTTTATTTCTATATTTTGTTTACTTCTAAATAAATTTAATCAATTTTCTTCTTGATGTTTTTGATTTAAAAAAAAGGGAGAGAGAAAACCCCAGTGAGGCGTCTTCTTTCTGCCTCTGACCAACAGTAGAGGGCAGCCTTGTTCCTTTTTAATGAAACCATCAAAACCAGCAGGTTCAAAATCTGAGCTCGTCTAGTTTTTTGAGCACAACTGTTTATGTAGGTCCTCTCACTGACAGGTCAGGGTCTGTTTTGATATTGAAACTCCTGTGCAACAAAGTGTTTATTTATAGCAGTGTTTAATGTAATTACCAGCAGCTGTGAACAGCAGGAGGTGATCAGAATTGATTCCTGGATGTGTGCCAAAGCCAACTTGTAAACACATATCATCAGCAGATGGACACGACAGGCGATCAGCTCTAAATAGCTGCTATTCATGCGCAGCCTGTAACTGTGCAAGCAAGAACTACACCACAGATAATACAGGGGAAGTTATGAATGAACGTGTATGTCACTGGTGGGGTGAGCTTTCTGARATGTAAGAGTTTGAATTAGTCCAGCCGGTGTAGTCACAGAGCTACACATRAAACACTGTCTGTGACCTCCAGCAGTTTCACCTTGGAGGATAAAAGAGGCGCCTGTTATAGCGTGCCTGCATAATTTCTTCGCCCCTGTTGTCCACGAACGCTTGCAAAAGCAGAGAGGAGGCTCTGACAAGGTGCCTGGGAGTATATTTACAGTGATTTTCCTTTCTGTGACAGGGTTAGTGGATGGAAATGAGGAGGGAAGACGGAAAACATGATGACATTTAATCAGAGTGCTGTCACTGATTAACTGTGATGAGTGGAAAGACAGCTGCTGCCTGAAAGGATGCAGCTCTGCATTCTGGGCACCTTAATCAGATTCTCTGCTCCACAAGGACACATTCATGGGTCTTTGGCGTGAAGCAGGGTCTTTTTCTAATACTGCATGAAACCTGGTCCATCAGAGAGACCCTGAAGGGTCACAACAGGAGGGGTCACATTTGTCCACGGACAATATTTTTGAGAAACAGTTTGAGCTATTTTTTGAAATGTATCTGTAAAAAAAAAACACAAAAATGGTTATAACTCAGTTAATTRTGGATATTGAGTTTRAATTTGGTGTGGYWGTATCTGAGACAAGTCTCCAACACATTCCACAAACACTAACAGATTGCATGAAATCTTTGTTTCAAATTTTGCCATTAACTACTCAAAATCAACCGTGTCTGTCTGTTAGCAAAATAATTCACAAGACACTGGTTGGATTTTAATGAAASTTACAGAAAGCAACTATTGGATGTACCTCTACAAATGTTTACATTTTAGAGCCAACTTGATTAAAGATGGCGGCCACAGTCAACTGACTTCAGAGGACACTAAAATGGTAACATCTCAATCAGTGTTGCATRAATTGTCCTAAAATTTGGTGAAATTGTAGATGAGAGTCAGTCACAAAACATACCTCAAGAGCTGCTCATTGTGTACAACCTTGCTTTAAAACTTTAACATTAACTGTATGAGTCTGTTTGTCTGTTAGCAAAATATCTCACGAGCAAATGGATAAATTTTAATGAATCTTCTAAAACGTAATCACTGGATGCACATTAACAACTGATTAACTTTTGAAGTCAGTTCAAATCAAGATGACTGTCWCAGCAGATCAACATTAGCTAACACCAAAATGACTACAACTTAGTCAGTTTTACAGATATTGAGTTAAAATTTGATGTGGTAACGGAGAGTGATCCTCCACACATACTCTTATATCATTGCATGACATCGCATAACATCATATTAAAAGTTAAAACTGCTTTGTTCAAGTTATTTAAACCAATCAAATAGTTTCATACTAATGACCTGTTTAGCTACAAATTTGAGCATATCAGACTGAAAATGAACGAATGCCACAAACAAACATTACATGTCAAAGCACTCACTTGTTAAATTTAGAAATAAAGATCATCTCCATTTAATTTTTGGTATAATAACGCTGAACGTTTAGTTATAAAACAAAAATGACCATAAAAAATTTGATGCCTCCACAATTTCTAATAATCAGCTCTGTTTTTAATAAGCAAGCTAAACTTTTGAAACATCTTTCAACCAGGCTGAACTTTACAGAATTCCTATTTTATCATTTGTGCCTCATAGTATTTCAGAGCAGGGACTTGGTAATGACCTTGCTGCTGTTCTTAAATCCCACTAATATGGGATTTGTTTAATTTAACATTCTGGAGACCCTGAAACAGTAAAGAGGATTAAATTAAGTTATCCACCATCCTGATATTGGATGCTAACAGAGAAGATTAACCCTCAGTTTTGTCCCAGTCTTGGATTAGCAGCTGTTTCTTGGCCTGTTCTTAATTTACAGCTTTAAATAATCAAGCTGTGGTTCGGGGTGAGGGGGCAGGATGAGCAGCTGATGTGATGGGTGATCTTCAGGAGATAAATCTTTGCCCATCTGGTGTAAACTCCATCAGTGGTGGATGCAGATAAAACCACAGGAGTCTGTAGTTAAAATCACTGATGAGGACTAATTCCTCATCTCGCTTTGGGATTATTTTCCGAATAAAATCCAAGCCTTCTGTTTCTGAGTTTTTCCTCCCCTGTATCTTTCTTAACGACGGATGCACAGGAAATGAAGCGGCGTCGTTAGATTCTGCTGAGGAGCAGGCTTTTGTTTACGCATCGGCAAGATTCCTCACTCCAGTTGACATGTTAGGTTGAAGCACACTCCAGAGATGACCTGTCACACACAATTAAAATGCTGGGACTGAGCTTCAAGAGCTAGAAAATCCATCTGCTCACCTGAAAAAAAAAAAGGGTGACCTGTCAGGGCAGGAAATAAATCCATCTGGCACAGGCACCCAGCCTCTCCCCTCTCTTATCGGCTCACACTCCCCCCCCATCCAGCCTCGGCGGAGCCATCAGCGGGCTCGCCTCTCTGTGAGAGCCCAGACTTTGTTCTGGCTGACAGAGCTGGGTGTCAGAGATCGAGGAGCTCGTTAGACAGTCAGAGGGAGAGCGATGGTGATGGTGGCTCTCCTTTACACCCCCTCTGAGTTTTGGAAGCCTCAGCGCGCCAGGGATGAGGAGATGGCGGGGAGGCCTTAAAAAAATGGGTGACAGACTGAAGAAGAGGACCGTAAACTGCCCTCGGCTGTCAGCATCTAAAATGCCCGTCTTCACTGGAGAGTCTGCTCCAGGAAAAAAAAAAAAAAAAGGAAGAAGAAGAGCCACACTCGGGTTGGCAGAATGACAAGCTCTGCTACAAGGCAGCTTCAGTGAGGTCAGGATGTCTCTTTCCCCCTCAGGTAACAAGAACAGAGGACAGACGGTTGTCTTCGCTTGCCCTCCGCCTGTCCAGCAACTCCTCTGTGAAATCAATAAATCAGAGTCAAACAGGTAATTACAGCAGCTCTGTCCCCAAGGACTGCACTGTCCAGCTTTTCTCTTTTGATTTAAAGGGAAGGTGTGAAACAAATTACAGCTCTTTTCTTTAAACTTCTCACTAATTGGTTTCTTGCTGCTCATGTTTTGGACTAAACAAGGYCTTCCACACAGTCAGGCTTAGACGCCATGACAACTCGAGTCGCCACAAATAAACGTGAGTCATAATAATGTTACGCAAAARGCAGGATAATTTTCTTTAGTGATTCATCCACTCTTTTTTTTCTTAATGTCATTGTAAAATCCTGTTCCAAACTCCCTCATAATATCCAAGTGCTTTGACAACTGGTAGTCATGTTGGTGTTAAATAAGAGGCCCCACCAACAGTCTGTCACCTTTACGAGCTCCAGAAAGACTTCGTGGAGAAATAAACCTGAATAGATGACTGAACAAATATGTTTCAGACCATCTGTAAAAAGGCAGCAACACAGAGAGCGAAGGGGATGGGGCGTCATTTATTTTGTGGTTAATACATCAACAGTGAGGAGAGAAGACGTTAAAGCCTAAAGCCCAGAGAGAGCTGTGTGATTTACTCAGCTCAGGCTGCACTCTGTCTGTCCTCTTTCTCACGTTCACAAAAATAAGCGGTGWTTGAGAGAAACAGAGATATTTTGGAGCAGRTTTGTGTGTGTGTTTGTGTGTGTGTGATCTCTGGTCCTGCTGGTCATCTCGACGGGCTAAATATTGTCGTATCACAACACTCCCGCTCAGATGACAGATGCTCTCCCTCAGGCACCGTCTGGTGTTCCAGTGCCAGTCAGGTCCTGCTGGCTGGTCCCCCATCCTCAGGGCCTCAGCTGGGCTAACAGGTGAGTTGTGAGTAAATGATCTGCTGCAAAGACAGCAGACTAAAAAAATAATTGGATCTCCGCAAAGAAGAAGAAGAAAAAAAGTCATTTTCAAGGACCYCCTCTCAGGCACTTCTTGCTGTTTCAGTTATTATCTCGGCTCCACAGTGGCCGCTACAGTTCAGAGGGACTGGTGTGATGGCCAGCAGTCCTGTCAGACCAAGGCTGCAATCATTCAGGAGCCACTCGTTATTTYACTGACCCTGGAAGAAATCAGCGCCTGTTGGCTTTGTTTGGTTACGTTGGCAACATCCAGGCAAAAGAGAATCAAATAAAGGTGCTTTATTCCTGGAAGAAATACAGCCTGATTCTACTGGATGACCCCGTTTGTTTTTTTTTTTTTTTTTTCTGAACATATTGTAATAATCCAACAACCTCTGCTAACTTTGTGCTACTTTAATCATTCATATATCAAATGTTCAGCTCATTCAGGAGATGGAGATTATGACCTGTAGCTTTCATAATTTGATACTTGTATTTTGAACTGTATTTTTGCAATTTTTAGATTTCAGATATTGCTCTGCTACCTTAGGTTTTAAACTTTTGCTATTTTTGCTACATTTTTGCTACTTTCAGCATTTAGCTAACATTTTGCTTCTTTAGGTTTTAGCAGCCTTAAATGATTTTAGCTACATTTTGTTACTTTTAGCTTTTAACTAACCTTTTGTTTCAATACTTCAGGTTTTAACAAGGTTTCAGCTACATTCTTGCTATTTTCAGCTAACCCTATGCTATTTCAAAATTTAACAAGGCTTTTGCTACTTTTAGCTAACCTTTTGCAACTTTTAGATTATATAGTGTAGTGTTTTGGTTTTTAGGTACTTTTTGCTTTTTTGTTTTATTACATCAACCCAGCTACTTTAAAGTGTCAGTGCAGTTACTCTGTATTTTCACAAAAAATGTATTTTCTCTAGTTAATGTTTGTCTTTTTGAAGTAAAAACATWAAAAAACAAGTTTTTAAGGGTTGTTTGTTTTGTTGAAATATAATACTTTGTGAATAAATTATAAGCAAAGTTCTTAATTAACCTGATGTGAATATGAATATTCTTTTGATGTTTACTTTGACTTTCATTAAATTTTTTTTGCACTCCTCTGCAGCCAAGGTCTGAGTTCTCATTTTGAGCACCTCCTTGTGTGTTCTGCACTTTTTAAAGTGTCCCTGATGGGGAAACAACAATATCCTGACTATTAACCTATTAACCTATGTCAAACTAAGTGAGACAAAGTTTTTTTGTGCGAAGATGTTCGTAACAAAACGTTTTCAGTTCCTTCTGAGCTTTATGACACATTAGTGTATCATGGAATAAAAGAAAAGAGAAAAAGCTTTTGTAATGCAGTGACATTCTGACACGTCACAAACCCTGACTTCCACAAAATTCTGCTGAGTTAATGTTTCCACTCATACACAACTGTAATGACCTTTCTAAGAATTTCATTTAAATTCAGTTTTGTTCATGAGATATTTTGCTAACAGACAAATACTTTACATTAACAGGAAAATCCATGTGGAGTTTAAATATTGATTTCTAAACTTCTCACAGTTTTTAATTTTTGTATTGTTTATCTCCAAATTAAATTTAAGCACAAATGCAATGACGCCAGTATAGATTTATGTTAAACAAAGAACATTTCAACATCAAACACGTCAGGACAAATGCTGAAGGCCTGACAWAGTAAAAGGACAATCCCACCAAAAACATTCTAGTTTTATATAAAATTGTTGCAGGATTTTCTTTTATTCCATTAAAGAGAGGAATCTGGATTAAAAATACCACATGCATGTGTCCCATTTGCTTTATTTATGACATGTGAATAATCTCTATATTACTGGCAGGTGCTTTAGTGCCTCGGAGGCGCCCAGCAGCATCTGATAAATCATTGGGGGYCCATATGGTAATCATACAAGGATCCCATCTGGAGGCTGATTTCACCACATTAAGCAAAAACAAATTGCCAGCAGCACTTTTCCATCCTTTTCTCTCCAGAGTCACATTTGTGAGTCCTGCATGTCGGAACAGGCTTTACTTCAGAGGGCAGACTAGAAATCCAATGAAAACTTTAGCAAATGCATCGTTTTATTTTCACAGATTTTCAAGAATAACAGCAACCAAACAGATCACAGGTTCAGCAACACTTTGAGAACCGCTCCTACAGCGTGGGAGCCAGGATCTGTGATTACACACAGAAGAAGAGCTTTGGTCACTTTAGAGATTAGAGCTGCTAACTGACTTCTCTGCACCACATGATCCGCTGGATCGCTCTAACAGATTTAAAAGATTATAGCTGTTATTTTTTGCATTGCTCTATATAATGATATTAATTTTAGTTTGTTTTCCCAATAAATACAAGTGAATATAAAACCCATTAATTTAATAGTAACGATTTAGGAGAATCATCACATTATGCTCAGTTATCTTTTGGATTTTTCTGTGTTTGCGTATAATCTTCTAGTGTACTCTGTATTAAATCACTGGTATTATGGTTTGAATATATTTACAACATAATGCAGGCTTATATTTAATCTATTAGTGTCAGCTGGCAGTTTATTATTAAAAAGAAACACAGTGTGAAGAATAGAATCATTCACATAGAGGGAGTTAATAAAAAATACGTTTCGTAACATAAATGTGTTCAGGCTGAAGGAGTCTTAGTTCAACACTAATAATATTTATTSTCCAAAGGTGGAGGGATGATGTGTCTGTTAATACAACCCTAATTCCAATGAAGTTGGAATATTGTGTTAAACATAAATAAAATAGAATTTGGTGATTTGCAAATCCTTTTCAACCTATACTCAGTTGGATTCACTACAAAGACAAGATATTTAATGTTCAGGCAACTAAACTTTATTGATTATTTTGCAAATATTCACTCATTTTGAATTTGATGTCTACAACATGGTTCAAAAAAGCTGAGACTGGGAAAACAAACAACTGGGAAAATTGAGGAATCCTCAAAAAAACACCTGTTTGGATCATTCCACAGGTGAGCAGGTTAATTGGAAACAGGTGTGTCTTGATTGGGTATAAAGGGATCATCCACACTCTAAAAATGAAATGTTGGATTTACTTAACCATGTTATGTGACCTGGTTCCACTTAACTGAGTTGAGTAAATTCAAAGCAACATACTCATGTTCTTTGGTTAAAAAACTGGTATATTACTTTGAATTTACTCAACTCARTTAAGTGGAACCAGGTCACATAACATGGTTAAGTAAATCCAACATTTCATTTTTAGAGTGTGAAAGGCTCAGTCGTTCACAAGCAAGCATGGGATGAGCTTCACCATTTTGTGAAGGAAAGGTACGTACAGGTAAACATATGCTGCCATACAAGCCACATCTTTTTCAGCCAGATAATACCAAGCCACATTCTGCACTTGTTACAACAGTGTGGCTTTGTAAAGACTGCAGATACTAGACCGGCCTGCCTGCTGTCCAGACCTGCCTCCCGTTGAAAATGTGTGGCTCATTGTGAAGCTCAAAGTACAACTACAGAGACCCAAGACTGTTTAACAATTGTTTATCAAGCAAGAATATAATAATTCCWTTTACAAAGCTTCAACAATTCTTCAACAAATCCTCTGCTCCCTAATGCTTATTGAGTGCTGCTTAAAGGAAAAGTAATGCAACACAGTGGTAAACATGACCCTGTCCCAGCTTATTTGGAATCTGTTGCATGCATCAAATTTAAAATAGTTGAATATTGGAGAAAAAAATCAATAACAAAGTTTGTCTGTTTGAACATCAAATATCTTACTTTTGTACTGCACTGATATTACTTTCCTGTAGGTTGAAAACAATTTGCAAATCATCAAATGTTTTTATGTTTTACACAATGTGCCAACTTCAGTGGAATTGTCAATGTAAAAAAGCTCATGAATCACGGAGTTGATGTTAATAAACACATTTAACTGAATAACCTTTGGAGCCAACAGTTCAAGATGGCCGCCTCAGCTAATCCACATTAACTTGATCAGTTTTACAGATATTGAGATATAATTTGGTGTGATAGTAGCTGAGTCATTCACAACACACTGAGTGTAACATTTCATAATATTGCTTTAGATTGCAGATAATTATATACTTCTCAACATCAGATAGTTTTAGGTATGAAAGGCAGCAGGCGACATGCTTTCCTTCAAGACCTGTCAGGCCTTTAAATTAAAGAAGCTTCACACGTGAACCCATGTCATCATCAGATAATTATAAAATGTTTTGTTTAGCCCAGAATTSACACTTTGTATATGGAAGTAATTACATGCCTTTGGCACTTTTAAACTCTTTTAATCCTGGTTGATTTTTACAAAAAGTGTGATCTGTGTTCTGTTCAAAATGGAGGAAGATGGATTTCTCAGCTGCTCTCCTCTGCAGTCAGGAGAGGAGCTGATGATGTGAAGATGTACAACACACACACAGAGCCATGTTGGTCCATCTGCACACGTTACTGTTGCCAGTAAACAACTCTAATCCTCCTGAGAGAGCAGAGTGTCGATACGTGTCCTGTCAAATCAGCGCGAGATGACTCAACCATCTCTGCAGCCTCTTTTTGATCTCAGCTCAATTTTCTCAAAGTGCTCGRTGTCGTTTCCACTTTTTGTGATGGGTGTAAAAATTTATTACGTGAATAAATGAGGCACCTCTGGGTTTGCTTGGATTTTTCACAGAGCGTGGCTGCAGGCGATGTCAGTAACAAACAACTCATTTATTAGAAGCAGAATTTTCTGTGTTAAATGCTGAGTGCTGAATGACTGCTGAAATCTGTTGGAGCTGCTAAAACTGAGCAGAACAGACTCRCACAGCAGACAGGTGAGGGCCAGATCTGGCATCATGCTGGCTCTGCTGGCCCCGTCGTGGTTTGATGTGGTGCTGGCCCATGCATAGACCACATCTGGTAAACCACATCTGGGCCATCAAAGCGTCACCATCCTTTGCAGTRTCTGGACTGAGTGTTAAATTGTTAGTGCCTTGTGTGGGCCAGACAGATCAGCAGGTTAAAATCAGTAGACAACAGGCTAAAAGCGAAACACACAGAACGGCAGCTAGGATTGAAATGCAGCTGAAAGCAAAACAAGTTGCCAAAAAAAGGAAAAAAACAGTAGAAACTGTAAAAGATAAAGAAACATAATTTTTACTTTTATTTCTTTCATTTGACCAATATGGTAATGGGTTTACTACATTAGCATGTTTGAGAACTTATTTAAATTATTTGAAGTCTTTTATCCATTAAAAGACATGTTTTGCATTTAAAACAATTATTTTCTTCATTTTTCTTTTTTTTTCTTCTATCAGAWCTTGACTGAATGTACACATGGCTGACATTTGTTTTTGGTTTTTGCAGTTTAAACAAAACCTAAAGATTAAATGGTTAATGGTGCACTGGCACATTGTACATAATTTTAAATCCGGCAGAAGAAAGTGAAGAAATAGGAACTGAAAATAAAAAAAGTTATAAATACACGATTGAGCCAACTTGACCATATGACAATAATCTGCTGAAATGTCTTTTCTAAGAAGAATTCTGTAGAAAAGGCGATGACTTCCTCAGTCTATTCCTCTGTAAATGCTGTTTCAAGTCCCCTTTGTTGAAACTATAGGACTGAAAAACTGTTTCYCCACTTTAATCTGCATTTTTTTTGCTCTGAATCCTGTAAGCAGATTAATGGAGTCAACTGAGACACACTTTAATCTCTGTAATGGATTTCAAGTAGATGGCAGTAAAGTAGCATAATGCTCAGGTTACATTAAAATGCTGTTCACCATGCAGGCAGACAAGAGAGCAATCTGAGTCTGAACCTCCAACAAACTGCAGGGGAGGAAGGAAGACTTTTCTGTTCAAACCTTCCATGTTAATTGTGTGTTATTTTTGTATTTATATTGTGTTTYATTKCTTTTTAAACATTATGGCCTGGGGACTCCAAGTGAAAAACAGCTTTTTAGCTAATTCTGGCTTATTAACATATGCATTGTCATGTGATTTATTAAACTGCACAGTTCACTTTTAAATAAATCACTCAAGTCAAATCAAACTAAACAACAAGATGTGTAAAATGTTGTGGCATCCCTTGAATGAATGAATATTGCCTTTTGCCTTACATGTCAAAGTATATTAAAAAATTGGTCTACAGTCTGCTGGAGCTTAGAGTATCTGAGGGGAACGACTCTCATCTACTACCACAACAAATTTTATTTCAGTAACTGAAAAATTGGATAAGTTGTCGTTTATGTATTTACTGAAGTTGATTAGCTACGGTGGCCATCWTGAATGGGATGGAGTCAATCAGTCAGTAATCAGCTGAAGATGTACGTCAAATAATTTGCATATTGTRCACCAAATTATTTAATTACAACAGGATCAGGTTAGTTTGGTACAAATGAAKTAATACACAGAGCAATGTGCAAACAGCTTCAAAACCCTGATGTCTAAGGAACATTTTAAACAACTTTCATTTCCTTAAAATGGTATAGGTCAAATGTCATCTGCTGACTCAGCTAATGTTTAAAAAAGTAGGATTTTTATGAAAACAATGCTGCATTAATAACCCTAGAAAAAACAATGGCCCCAAAATTAATGATCCAACAATCTAACAACTACAGGAACATTTATTCTAAAACGTTGCACTTTTCTATGGTGTGTCATAGTTTATTTTATTTTATTATTATTTTTTGTTTTACACAGGAAAAAACAAATTTCCAGTTTGATCCCACACTGCACTGTAAAAATGGAATGTTGGATTTACTTAACCATGTTATGTTACCTGGTTCCACTTAACTGAGTTGAATAAGTTCAAAGCAATATACCAGTTTTTTARCCAAAGAACATGAGTATGTTGCTTTGAATTTACTCAACTCAGTTAAGTGGAACCAGGTAACATAACATGGTTAAATAAATCCAACATTTCATTTTTAGAGTGTGGTTAAAGGCATTTCCTGAGGATACCAGAGTTAGTCTGTTGTTGCTCAGTTTTTTCTTAAAGTTGGAACCTTAAAAACTCAAGCAAGGTTTAAAGAAATGTCAAATTATCAACATCTTGTAAAAATATAAAAATACTTTTGTTTTTTAAAAAGAGGAAGACCTACAAACTGGAGGGACTGTTTCTCAGCTGGCCTGGGAACGCCGGATAAGCAGAAGAAAAAATATATATATATATTCAGTCAATTTAAAATTGACTCCTTTTTCACAATAAAAAAGAACAACCAGAGGACTTCTTTGTCTRGAAGATAAACACATTATTGAAGAAAAGACTGATGAGGAGAACGTTCAGTGTCTTTTTAAACACTTGACAATTATAGGGTTAAATATTCAATAAATTCAACWCAAAAGTCTCTCAGTTTGCACATTTTGAAACAAAAACTAAAAACGAGATCTAATATAACCTAACATAAATGACCTTTTCATGCATCTTCTGAAACACAAAGCAAGGATCTAAGTTTCATCAGAAAACCTGCAGAGCAGCTCCCAGAGAAAGTCTACACCTGATCACTGAGTGTGTGCTGGATTATTTATAACCTCAACCTTCATTAGGAAATTTAATCTGAAAGGCATCAGCAGGCCCTGAAAAGAGATTTTGCTGATACGCATCAGAACAGGTCAGATAATCATGCTGTTACACAATCTAACATTTTTAATCAGGGAGCTTGCATGTGGTTCACAATTAAAATGTGAGAATATATTTTTTGGTCATTTTGACAATAAATTAAAAAGAGAACCAGCAAAATTTTTTAAAATTATTTTTGAAATAGAGAAACTGAAAATGTGCATCACTAAACATCTGCACTGATGTGTGCATTAATGTGTAAATATTAAATTACYACAGAAATTCATTAGTGGGAGAAAATTTAATCTTTTTGAGAAGCTTACACACATCGTAGAGGAATAAAACTGTAATTAGCCTGCTGTGGATAATTGCAGCGCTGCACAGAAATATTGTGGCATATCTCAATATATAATTCTGCTGACGCACAGTTATCTGTCGTCAGGTCAACATAATAACAGCAAAACAACGGTTCAATTTGTGGTTGCTACTTCCAGATCAAAGATGGTTAAAGAAATAAAAAATAAAATAAAAAAGGAAAGGAAAATCAATGTTAAGTGTGCAAAAGTGACCAGAACAGTTTGTTTAAAAAAAGGAGGTGGGGTTAAAGTGTCCATATGTCCTGACAGTTCCGGAGAATCACATCAGACATCAAAACCTGAGACCCAACGTTATTCATCGTCAAACCGGTGTCGGATTAAGCTCCTAAGTCAGGGCTATTCAACTAAACTGCTCCGAGGGGTGCACAGTTTCTGCAGGTCAACAGCTTAGGGGCTGGACATGCAGCAATTAAATTTATTATGTAAATAAAGCAAGTATTACAAAGATCTGTTACCTTAATAGTTTATTTTGAATAACGTCGGGTGACGAGTCTGACTTCTGTTTTTTCCACATTGGACTCCAACAGGAAGAAATCCTGTGCATACTGCCTGCTTAAATGTTCACTACATCAGAACTTCATCGGTAAATGTGTTTCCATCTCTGCTTTTGCGCATTTACTGTATTACAGGATGGGGG
>NW_013952516.1:560258-564291 GCF_001266775.1 Austrofundulus limnaeus | reverse complement strand
GTGCAAAAGTGACCAGAACAGTTTGTTTAAAAAAAGGAGGTGGGGTTAAAGTGTCCATATGTCCTGACAGTTCCGGAGAATCACATCAGACATCAAAACCTGAGACCCAACGTTTTTCATCGTCAAACTGGTGTCGGATTAAGCTCCTAAATTAGGGCTATTCAACTAAACTGCTACGTCAGAACTTTATCGGTAAATGTGTTTCCATCTCTGCTTTTGCGCATTTACTGTATTACAGGATGGGGAAATTGGTCTTGGTTGAGGTTTGCACTCTCCGAGTGCTTCAGGTTATTCATATTTTTCATGTGTGTTAGTAGGTCAGAATAAAGGTTTTGTGGAAATTTAGACTATGCGATTTCCCACCSTCAACAACTTTTGCTAAGTACAAAACCTACATTTTCACAAAAACAATCAACATAAAATAACAAAAAAAAAATCATAAATACTATGTGTTAGGGAGGCCTTAGGAATGAAATGCATGCACCTATTTTACAGGGAAACACTTGGGATTGAATTTGGAACTAAAACCCTGTGTGTTASTGTTTTGTACGGCTCATCTTTTCTTTCCTTCACCTCATTTTTTGAGAAGTTATTTTCCTCACTCGTTCATTTGCCAGCATGAGTCAACGCTTTATGTGTTTCTTCCTCCTGAAACTGCTCCTGCTTCCTCTTCCTCACAGAACACAAAGAACACAGCAGACAGATCCTTCTACACCTTGGYTTTTGTTGTCTCTATACGAAGTGAGGAAACCACAGACGACCAGCTCAGTCAGAAATAATAGCTGCCCTATTTCCAACAGCTGTTGCATCTCATGTGTTGCAGCAAACATCTGGACTGAAAACCAGATATATTTATAGGCAACAATTTGATCAAGCATCAAAGTTACGTGAGCACTTTGGTTTTAGTTTTCCGCTGCTGCCGCTGAACATTATCAAGCTGTGTCTAATAACTTCACAKCTTGTTTTCACAGGCAGGGAAAAGAACACGCTGCTACATTAGCACTATCTAATATTTGCAAATAGCATGACTGAAAGCTGATAAGACAACATCGTTTTGAGAGCTGGGATTATCTTCAAAAAAGAATTTTAGTAATTGTTTTCGGGTAAATTTAACTAAAATCTTTTCATGGGAAACAGAAAGAAAACGGCCACAAACAAATTTACCCACAAATAAACACAAAAATGCTTCACCGAGTTAAAGACTTCAGAATGCAGTTGTGAAATTAGGGGATGKAGATGTGAAGAGACCTCCCAGTCAGCTGATTGTAAACTCTTAACACATCTAAAGGAAGCAGTCGACATCAGCTCAGACCACAACTGAGTCAACAGCAGAGGACTGACTGAGCTGCAGGTAAGGTTTAGTTAAACAATCTTATCTGACACCGAACATCATTTACCCTAAAGATATCGGTTTACTGAACTTGTTGAAAAATTATGCTTCGTGTAATTAAATTCTGTTTATTTACTTTTTAATTTTTAATTTTTTGCTTTGTTTGTTTACAGAAACATCTCATTTCTCTGAAGGTTAAAATGGAAATGGATGATGATTATATTATTGACTATGACTACGAAGAACCCGCCAACACCACTCTATCTGAGGTGGGCACACAACAACCYGGCCAAACCTGTTTAGGCGACGGCATGTGTGTGTTTCTGATTGCAATCACTGTGGTCATTTTCCTGCTGGGCTTCTTTGGGAACGGTTTGGTCATCTGGATCTCTGGCTTCAAGATGAAGAAGACGGTCAACACCACGTGGTACCTGAGCCTCGCCATCTCCGACTTCCTCTTCTGCGCCTTCCTMCCGATCAGCATCACCGCCATGGTGATGGAGGAGTGGATCTTCGGCCTCTACATGTGCAAATTCACATCCTCAGTGATGTTCCTCAACATGTTCAGCAGCATCTTCCTCCTCGTCGTCATCAGCGTAGACCGCTGCGTGTCAGTTGTGTTTCCGGTTTGGGCCCAGAACCACCGCACTCTTCAGAAAGCATCAGTAGTTGTCATTTTGTCTTGGCTTCTCGCCATCGTGATGAGCATTCCGTCGATTATCTTTAGAGATACAGGCACTCAAATGGGTCACACAGTCTGCTACAATAATTACACATCATACCCAAATGGTCACCGGGTTATTGCAATGAGCCGCTTCGTCGTAGGCTTTCTCATTCCTTTCATCTTCATCATCTTCTGCTACACTATCATTATCCTCAAACTTCGAAACAACAGGATGACAAAGTCCTCCAAACCWTTCAAAGTGATGACCGCCCTCATAGCTACTTTCTTCATGTGCTGGCTGCCGTACCACGTCTTCATTCTGATGGAGCTGAACCACCACAAATATAACCTGGAGCTCCTGACGACTGGACTCAAAGTGGGCATGATTTTAGCCACRGCCAACAGCTTCCTCAATCCCGTGCTTTACGTTTTTATGGGCAACGACTTCAAGAAGACGCTCAAGAGCTCCGTTCTGTCGAAGATGGAGAACGCCATGGGAGAGGAAGGTCCCACCATCAGCCGGTACCTGTCCAGATCCAGCTCAGTGGACACCAGAGCCTCCACACACATTTAGAAACATAGACTTCAAAACTGCTCATTTTCCAATCATATTTGTATAAAAACGTTTTTTTAATGCTAAACTATAAATATCCACAGCAAAAAAGAAAAAAATGATCCTTTCTTCAGCAGAAAAGATAGGTCACTGAAGAACAACTCACTCATCAGTTTCAGACCACTGTTTATAGAAACATTATCTGTACATAGATTGTTTGTAAAAAAAAAAAAAAGCTTTGATATGTGGTATCAATTTTATATAATCTTTAAATGTTCTATCTGAAATTATAAAAGCATCACTCATTCTGTCCAGAGTAAAATCAAATATTTTTAACTGTTAAAAATGACACGTGTGTTTGAAATCTTTTTTCTTCAATGCAGAAAAAAAAACTGAATTCAACAATTTYGTTTGTTCGGATTTGTTGTAAAATGCTTTTCTGACTTTTAAAGGAAAATATGAACCAAGTACTGCAGCTGTAAGTTGATGTATTGAAAATATACAAAGTATGAGAAGGTCTTCTCACAAGCTCAGAGCCCATTCTGTGTAAAAGAAAAAAAAAAGAAAAAAAAAAGGAAATCATGTGGTTTCATTTACTAAGACATTCACAACTGTGTCTGTGAAGCAATTTTGTGTTTATTTGACCAAAGCGGATCTACCTTGAAAAAAAGGTCAGAGGTTAATTCTCTTCTCTTCTCTTCTTAGAAAAACTGAAACCATAAAACAGTTTGACAAAAAGACTTATGGAGCTATGTGTTTGAATGATGTGAATACAATTTGTGCAATAAATGTTTTGAATGTTTGTTCATTTCTTTTTCTAACAAATGAACTGGAACATTTTTTAACTCTGATGTGAATTTTTATCTATTAAAATTGAGAGATCTTTCACAATTTGAAGCTTTCGCATGAATTAATTTGAGTTTATTTGTAAATTCTTGGTTTGGGAAACAAGCAGCCTATAAAACATCTGTGTGACAATTGAGATTTATTTTAAAGCACTAAAAAGTAAATGTTTTAATTTGCTATATCTTATTTGAATGATAGAAAGAAAAGAAAGACTGAGTGACAGGAAGGGTTTACACCTCACATCCACCCATCACTTTGTCAGTCTGGATGATATAAATTCACTGCAGAACTTCCTGCTACATTTGTCATATCTACCACTGTGGTTTGCTGCTGCTTATTCACYTTCAGCCCCACTCTATGGTCTCTGTGGCCAGTCAGGTCACATCACTCTAAAAGACATRAAGAGGGACATTTTCAGGAAGTTGTGATGGTTGAGATGCTCATATCAGTCTACAATCAAGTTGTAAATGTATTTTACAATTAAAATATTTAAGCGTTATCTGATAGAGTTGAAGTTCTGTCCTAGAGACTCCAAAGTACACAACAAAATGTATTTAACAGCTAAAAAAGTGGATTTTGCACATGTCCCTTTTTAATGTAACAGCAAGCAACTGCATGTTTGGAATATAATATAATATAA
>NW_013952516.1:554780-556223 GCF_001266775.1 Austrofundulus limnaeus | reverse complement strand
GAATTGAGGCAGTTCTGAAGGCAAAAGGGGGTCCAACCCGTTACTAGCGTGGTGTACCTAATAAAGTGGCCGGTGAGTGTATAAATGCATTGATGCATGACCTTAGCTTTTATGTTGCCCTGAAACAAAACTTTAAATAGATCCTGAAATTTTCTGACTTCCTGTTCATAAACAGTTTTATAAAACTCTTAACTAGCGTTGATAGTTAAATTAATCTTTATTATAGTAAAGGGAAGTAAAAAGTTACATGATAACATTTTTCCTTGAAACTCTTTGTACATTTATAAGGTTTAATTGAAGACAGTTTTATAATTGCTGTGTTTAACTTGTTTAAAGTGTCATTAAACTTCAGCTGGCTTTGTTTTGTCAGATTGTGGTTTGGCTTTACTGAGAAATCACTTCTCACAGCTTCACGACACACAGACAAGTCAAAGACAAATGTGTTTTATTTTGTACTAAATCGAGAATAAAAGCAAATTTAGTAACAAAATATTTGATAAATATCTGTTCCTTTTTGGCGTCTTGTTTGAGCATAAACAGAAAGTAACATATTTTTTTGAAGAAATCTTAGAATTTGTCTGTATTTTGTTAAAAACAGTCCAACTTTTTTTGTTTTTTTAACTGATAAACTACAGTAATATTAAAGTGTTAACCAATGGCACAGTGCTAAACTGCCAAAATAAAATGTTACAAGCAAAGACAATTTCATGTTTTATGAATGACTAAGCGTTTGTAGGTGTGAGAATAATTTGCTCCATAAAATTACACAAAACCAGATTTTTTTAACTTTGCATGTTGCTTCATTCGGTTCAAATATTAAAATGACGCAAAAAGCACTAGTTTTCTTTCATATGTTGTGGACTGTTTTGTTTGATTTTGCTTTTTCTTTCAACATGACCTTTCAGTTGTTTTCTGTAAGTTTCTCTCTGACCAGGTTTGGATTTGAATCTGCAGGTTTAAAGATCTTCGGCAGTAAAAAATGTACAGAGAGGATATCTAACTTGAAGTGCAACACAGGGAAAATCAACCTAAGATAAGAAAATGAGGAAAAACTCAATTCGCTTGATTATTTTAGTAGATTAATCACCAAATAAACATCTGGTGTTTTGTTCTGTATTGTGTTCAAAAACCCAACTTTTGTTAATAGTGAAGTAGTTGTGAACTCTAAATCAGGTATTTGTGAGTGTTTAAGAAAAGCATCCTTTAGGGGTCAGTCTTATCAAGAGTTAGCCTTTGTTCTTAACCTGATTTGGAACAAACACACTTTTTTCAAATGAAATTCAAGCTAAAACTTGATACTTTAATGTTTTTTGAGTCATTTTATCTTATCTGTGTGCTTAATAAAACTCTTAATGTGAAAGCTGCACACAGGATGTGGCCAACACCTACTCTTTGCCGACACGCCTCTGCTCTTGTGTGTGTGTGTGTGTGTGTGTGTGTGTG
>NW_013952516.1:549680-554370 GCF_001266775.1 Austrofundulus limnaeus | reverse complement strand
GTGTGTGTGTGTGTGTGTGTGTGTGTGTGTGTGTTAGCTACAAACTGCTGTGGCTGTGCAGTCAACACACACCAAACGTTACCTTGAACTTGTGTCTGGTACACCACAAAGAACTTGTCATTTCCACAGCTCTCAAACTCTTCCCCAGGGCAGCGGTGGAGACACATGTCCTCGTCCTCCAGCTCATGAAGGGAGAAGAGCGAAGTCGGGAAGCCGCAGTGACACCGGTCTCCAGCCAGAACTGCCAGCGACTTCTCCTAAGATGAAACAACCGTTCTACAGTGACTACACAGAACTACACGGTGCACGAGCCATCAGCACACACACACACACACACACACACACAGCCGGCTCACCCGCTCCGTGCACATGTCCACACACTTGTCCACAGACATGTTCTGGATGACAGCGCTGAAGGGAAGCGCCGCGGTGACATTGTCTGGCCGGTGGAAACACCCTTTGAAAATGGCACTGCCATCTGAAAGAGACAAAACAAACCAAGATGTTACTCACCAGCAGAAAAGAAAAGAAAAAACAAAAAGAAAAGACAGGTTTTTAGGCGACTGAACACAGCTTCCATCAAAACAGCTCCCAGCCACTGACCCCTGATGATGAGATCCCACCGGGACTCTCTGCCAGTCTACTGAGGCCCTGACCTGGCAGCAGACAGAAGCACTAAACAGCGTTTACATCCCTGCTATGTGATGATGACCTTTAACTGAGCGGACGGATGGACCATATATCACAAAACAAGACTAGTTCTTGTCATGATGATGTCCCGTACATTTATTTCTGCTCTTTTTAATTCACTAAAGCTTTAAAACGTTTCACTCAGACATTAAAATCAAAATTAGTGATCATTTGTTTTCAGTAAGGATATTTAAAGTTTCAACCAAAAAATGAGCAGATAAACTGGATTCTTTAATGACACCAATGTTTCAATCATAAAAGGTTAACTGTTTATTTTTTATGTATTTATTTATTTATTTGTATGCAGTTAAACTGGACGTGAAGCAAGGAGGAAGTGGAGTTGTATAAAGATTTATTTGTCCTCTTTTGTTGACAGCAGTCAGTTAGAAGGAAACAATTTGTCACAATCTAAGATCTTATGGCTTTTATTTGTGACTTATATAATACATTAAAGTACAGATGAGATGTTAATCATTTTACATTGTTGAAAACAGTTTATGCATTTCTTTGATTTTCTTTACTATAAATGGTGCTGCACCCTAAACACAAAACCCCCCACCCCGAGAAAATTAGCTGAAAATTTGTGCTTTTATTTCTGTATTTTTTTCCTATTAAAAACTATATTCATGCCTCGTTTCATTTCTTCGCAATAAACGCTTTTCTTCTTTGTTCTGCTGCCTATCAGGTGCTTCAAATATGGATGAAATGTTTAATTCTGTAAACTCTTTCTATTTGCACAAATTCATGCACTTTAACAAATATAGCAAATGTCATCACAGCACAACACAAAATGTCTTAAAATTATTTAGAAAAAAGAAAGAAATATATTAAGGCAAAAGTAGTTTGCACTGAATGCACAGATGGCATTATTCCAGTTAGTGTAATTATTTTAATACATAGACTCAGCATGTGTGAGGTGGTATATCAAGTATGAAGTATATTTTAACGTCAGGTCAGTATTTTTTTTCTTTTTTATGTTTTTTTCCCTCTTCAAAAAGCTGAAGTGACTTTGCCATCTTCCTCTCCTTACCCTTTGAATAAATACAATATTTAATTTTAAAACATACAAATCTAACATTTAATTCTGCTGAATCTAGCTCTTTTCTCCCAGCTTTCTGCACGTTTTGTTTATTGTTAAGTCTATTTCTGCTTTTTTTTTCTCTCACTTCGCCGTTAAAGTGCTGTGTCAGCGTTTCACGCTGGGGTCTTCACCTTTAGCCCTGATGGCCGTCATGTGAGCCTCGTTCCGAGCATCTAAGAGGAAACGCAGGAAATGCATTGCTGTAGCTGTTTAGAGTTTTGCCACCTACAAGTATTGTGGTCGCACTGGCGTTTTCTGACAGACAGTGTAGTTTTTCTTCTTCTTCTTCTTCTTTTATTTTTTTTTGTAAATCTAGTTGCAAGCGGAACAATGATTAAGGTTTACTGTTCTACAGTACTGCAGCTCATACTGAATTTGTTGAAAGCAGAGTATTGATGTGTTTTTCATGTCTGATAATCAGCACTTTCCTGCTATGTTGTGGTTTTTCCTGCCGGCAGTGAAGTGTTTAGAAGTCAGATCACGGCCGGCTACGTACTGTAGGTGGAACAGTTCTTACGGGAATTATGAAAATAACATCGCAGCCCGCTTCCAACTGTAGCAAGAAGCCCCAAATGTTTTTACCACAAAGCTTTGTTTAAAAGGATACATGCGGATCTGTGCAGCCTGGACTACACAGGTCTAATTACTCTCAGAACAGAGTTACAGTATGTGATTAAACCATGGTGACCGGGTCTTTATTGAGTTTGGAAAAAAAATGTGTCTCCTTCTGGAACTTTCTAGACAGCCCAGCATGGGGCAGCTGAGGATTTTGCATGAAGCAGAGACTCACAGCGGCGCGCTGACTCCTGGCTCAGCTCCAGCCTATAGATGGACAGCCTGTTGGCTCCTCCACACATGTTGCTCTTCTCTCCCTTGCACTCCATGTTGCATTCGCTCTCCGAGGCGTTGGGCGCCTGAATCTTGTGGCCGCAGTAGCACTCGGCTCCGAACTCCAGACCTGCATACATGTAGCCTCTGCAGGAACGAAGGGGGAGGGGGAGAGAAAACAGAGAAGATCGACTGATTTGCTTTGAGACTTCAACATGCTGCCCAGTCCTTCCCAGACCAATATGATGTAATCTTCTGTATTACTGGGTGAGCTGTAATCGATAAAAACAAACTAAACATGCACCAGGGATGCTGAGGTACAGAGGAAAATACACAAAAAAGCATTAAAACATCTCTAATTGGTGATGATTTATATATGCTGCAGGCTTCAAAGACAAACCCAGTGATCAATGGTTTGTGATCTAGAGAGTGACTCACGTCTTCCCTTTCTTTATGAAGGATCTAACTCCCAGGAGCCATCTCTCCAGTGCAATTAGACGTTAAACACGGCTCACACAGGACAAATCCCCCCGGCTGCCAGTCAAACCCAAACCTCTGTCGGCCTCTTACGTGTGGCCTCTCATTTGTTTGTCTGTTTTTATTAACCTGCTGCTCTGGGAGAGGAGACAGGCGGGCGGCGAGAAGCATGAACCAAGAGGCGAGGAGAGGGAGCTGAAAACAAGCGTCTTCCTCTGCTCCTATTCTCAGCTCTGTGAATCAGTGATGGGTGTAATTTAATGCATTTGATAGAGCCGTCCCCGTGTATTCCACGGGGAGGAGAAAAGGAGGTGAGGAGGATGGTGTTGTAGAGGAGGGAGACAGGGATGGGAAGGAAATAGCGGAGCGAAAAGGAGAGGAGATCGATGCTTTCAAATATTTAGCACATATTTCTGTTTAGAAAATGACTGAAAAATCAATTCATCAGGAAATCTTATTAGTTACTGTATGTTCATGTAAAGAGTACTGGGATCTTGTGTAAATTTACTTTATTATTGTTAATATTAATACAATTAAAGATAAATATGACAGCAGCATACTGTGCCCTAAGTGTGACACGTTACCTGCTATACATTGTGTATCAGAAAAAATGATACTCTCAGAAAAATTGCCATAAAATGAACATAGATAATAATTTTGAAAATGTGGGTGTAACGTTTAAATAAATAAATAAATAAATAAATAAATAAATAAATAAAACAAATGGCCACTTCACGTGTTTGCTAACCCTTGGTTATGATCTACTCAAAAATGAGATGTTTTTGTTTCAACGTTAGGACATGAAAGGGTTAATTATTTTAAAAACGCCTTGACAAGAGTGTAAAACACCACCTAAACTTTAAATTTTATGTGACAGATCGTATTTTAACCCTCACATTTCCTTGCGCAAAGGACATGAATTTTGTGAATTTCCAACTGTCCCTGCTCACCGGAGCGTGAAGCGTTAACTAAGATTTCAGTGTCATTCGAAGCAGAATGATCCCCTCTACCAAAGGTTATGCCCACATTTTCAAAATTATTATCTTTGTTAATTTTATGGCGATTTTTCTGAGAGTATCATTTTTTCTGATACACGCTGTATTACATGGAAAACCTGCGTTCGGGTCATTTGTGGACACAAAAGAATAACAGCCAAGCAACTCAAATCAACCCATGATAAAAGTGACATGATTGATGAAATAAACAGACTTCATACCTTTGAGCTTTTAAACTGATACTGAGAAGATTTAGGCTCAAGTCCATTAAATGTATAACTTGTTCTTAGTTTTCAAAAAGAAAAAAATTGTGTAGGAAGAAGTCTCTTGGAGAAGAGACGAAACGTTTCATTAGAGAAGGACCCGTCCAGAAGACCTATACAATTTTTTTCTTTTTGATTTTTTACCTGGATGACTGAGATGCATCAGGACATGTTCTTAGTTTTCTTTTTAATGTACTGTATTTCATATACTTATGATTCCTAATTCCTTTTTGGGTTTTAAAGTCTAACTAAGTAACTTAATGTCCTGATGCATCTCAGTAATCCAGGTAAAAAATCAAAAGGAAAAAAAAATTGTATAGGTCCTCTGGACGGGTTCTTCTTTAATGAAACGTTTC
>NW_013952516.1:546570-549055 GCF_001266775.1 Austrofundulus limnaeus | reverse complement strand
ATATATATGTAAATGATTAATCTGCACTATTAAAAGACTACCGAGCATTACATTATTTTATTTCACTTCACAGCTCAAGGTTATCGACCTCATTCTGTTGAAGCCAATAAGGAGGAAGTGAAACGTGAATGTGTCGCCACTTCACCCAAATGAGTTTGTTGCTCTCTTCCAAAACATGCTGAGTTCATCTCTTTCTGAAGGCCTAATAAAGCAACACGGGGCCAAAATTATGAGTATTGTTAGATCTGATGTTGAGTGAGTTCTGATTAGATTGCTCCTCACAGAACATAATACACATGATGAAAATCTCTTCATCATTCTAGTCAATTTAATTACTTGAAAACACAATGTGAGCTGAATTTTCTTCAGCTGAGCAGATTACAGATTGGCTTGTGATAAAGACCAAAATGCAGGAACCAAAAAGGCGAGCATACACAGTATATTACAGTATATAAATATATTGAAAAGACCTTAAAGAATGAAGTCTAAAATGATGCTAACAGATTTACAAAGTACGCAAAAGTATGTTCATATTTGTTTGTTCTTCTTCAATGTGGTGACTGCATTTATAAAACGGACATTAAAATAAACTAATCATTAAGATTTTTTGCAGCTTTTTTTAGCAACAGGTGCATCATTCTGAGATCTAAAACTCAATTTTTGTGAAATATTGTCATCTCTTTTGTGTTTGTTTGTGGTCGATATGACTCACTCAGATTGTAAAACTGAACTATCATCAGATTTTTTTTAAATTTGCTCATCATTACCTCTGCAGTGATGTGTTCTACTTTAGCTGTTAGAGAATAATATTTTTATTCAAAGAGATAATAGTGCCCTTAAATGAGGTCTGAAATTATGTAAAAAAAAAAGAATAATATGTAATGAATGGGAGTTTTGTCGTTCGTCTGTGTCATACCTTTCAGCACAGTTGTCCTGGCAACGAAACACAGTCATTTTTTTGTAGTCAAAAAAGGAAACTCCTCTCAGTGCTCGTTTCTGAGTGTCATCCACATAGCAGCCGAAGTACTTCGCTGAAAAAGAGAATCAAAAAATAAGCGACACTCGCACTAAATCAACACATTTGACACAAATATACAGATATTTCTAACGCGGGGATATTCATCAAACCAAAGGGGGGAAGAATAACGTAGAAGAAAAGAATCAAAAGTGAAAATCATCTGTAACCATTTTCTCCACAAGGCTGCTGTGCTGTAACAGAGCACACACAGAGTCAGAACTGGGACAGGATCTTTATTTATTTATGAAGACACACATCCCCTTCTAGTGGCTTGTAACTGTAGTCGCAGTCATATCACTGCATTTTTTTAGTGTGTGTGTGTGTGCTAGAGTGAGTGTGTGTGTGAGAGTGAGTGTGTGTGTGTGTGGGAAGGGGAGTTATGCGAGGGGAAAGGGCCTGGGTTTTGGTGAAACCTCTGCAGAGGGATTCAGTGACCCTTCAACAGTGTCTTCCCTTTAATAAAATGATCTTCTYTCAATCTTCTCAACTGATGTGCCAGTGACAGCTCCACCAACACACCACTTGTCTGTCACCCGGCCTCTCAGTCCTTGAAGGAAAAAAAAGGAGAATAAAAAAAAATCTGTTGCTCTAATTGTTGTACGGCTGGTCTGAGCCTCGGCAGCATGTGGTGATCTGCAGCAGCTCTTTTAGTAACACTGAAAGAAAACCTGCTGTAAGGCAGAACGTTGGTTAAAAAGGCTCCGTGTGTTCAGAATGACAYGAGGTCGGAGGAGCAGATGCACCTGAGTGAGCCCTGCTGAGTCACGTTAGTGTTTTACTTATTCCTTCTCGTCAGTAAAGTATGCAGCACTCTGCGCTATTGCACCACACAGAATAAAAGTGGGCTGCAGCCTGCCTCTTCCACTGCACTGTTCACTTTAAATTACATTCAGAATCAGAGAGAGAGAGAGAGAGAGAGAGAAAGAGAGAGAGAGAGTGTGTGTGTGTTTGGACTAAGAGGAGAAATAATATTCCCTTTAAACCAAACATGAGAGGGTTCTGAAGACGTTTTAGGCTACAGAGTAATGAGTGCTGCTGGATGCAAGAGGGAAAACAAATGCTTTGAAGCTATTAATTACTCCATCATCACATTCAGCTGCTGTCCCAAGAGGTAAGTGTTACAGAAAAGGGAGATGTGTGAGGGGAGGAGGAGAACTGAGCCAGACTGAGAGACCTTCATTTAATCAGATAACCCAAAGCTTTAATGTACATTAGAAACATGTTGGTTTTCCTGTCCTTAAGTTGGGGAAAGCTTCAGCTTTTAAATCACTGTTCTTGTTCTGTCACTTTCCTGTGACTCAAAGGGTTTTGTAATAAGAGAAAAAAACTGATTAATTTAGACTTTTTGAAAAAAAAAAATCACACCTACTTGTTATGTTTCTGGGAAGTTTGTGGTCTGTCTGTGCAAAATTATAACCAGAAACTCTATATCACTAAAACAGAGCTGCAGCAGAAAACTTAATTTAT
>NW_013952516.1:529157-546195 GCF_001266775.1 Austrofundulus limnaeus | reverse complement strand
GTGTTATTTGTAGCAAATACTGAAAAAAGGCTTCAAACAATTGTTTAAGATTATGTCAGCTGTTTCACATGAGTGACTTGTAGATACAAAGTTTATTCAATTTTTTTCATAAAATGTAAATGTTGCAAATGTTTTAAACGATTCAATAGCTGCCTATTTCTCCACAAAACATTTTGAAACTTTTTTCTTCAGTTTGATGTGACGGGGCACATGGCAGTGTCCCTTCCAGTCCATCCCATATATACAGTTACTGTAGGTCCATACATATTTGGACACTGACACAAATTTTGTCTTTTTACATGTTTACTGAAACATTTTCAAGTTATAGTTATATAATGCACAAGGACATAAAGTGCAGACATTCAACTTTCATTTGAGAGTATCCACATTAAAACTGGATGAAGGGTTTAGGAGTTTCAGCTCCTTAATGTAACATGTGCCACCCTGTTTTTAAGGGGACCAAAAGTAATTGGACAATTGACTCCAAGGCTATTTCAGCAGACAATTTGTTTTGATTGAATGAGTGAGAAAAGCTCTAAGAGGAAAGAAGTGAGCCAGGGGTATCTTGAGTTCAGCTCATTTCACAGTGGTTTATTTGGAAAGCAGGAAGCAAGCGGGATATTTGTGCCATTCAGGCTCAGAAATGTCAGCTGTGAACTGGCAGCCTCACGCTGCAGCTTTCAGAAAAGCTCTGCGATAACACAAGACGCAACATGCAGCCCAGGAGTTTACATGTAAACCTTTTTTTCCCGGACGGGATTGTGTCGCTGCGCAAACTCTAACGGTRAGAGATCAAACTTGAAATCCCGCTGCCATGTAGTCGTTTAGATGTTGTCATAATCTAATCTGCCGTTGCTTGGCTGAACATGTGCAGGGCAGCGCAGAGCGAAGCTTTCAGCTGAGCACAGAGAGCGAGCTCCTTGGAAGGATTTACACAAAGAAACAACAGAGGATATAACTCGCCATCTCAGTGCGCTCTGAAGAGCTCTCCCTGGAGACCAAACACAGCTTGGAATGTTGAGCCATTAAGACGCAGCAGAGATTTATATCAACAATTTTATAATACCACAAAGTGCTTTCTACTGAATTATGTCTCATGAATCGGCTTACAATAACAAGTCTTATATTTGTATTATCACTGAATATTGTTGACATTCTCCTGTTCTCACACGGAACAGTCCAACTACAGAAGGTGTTTTAACTCCAGTGAATCTACAATTTGCAGTTTTGCACAACATTTTCACTAACGTATCACTTTAAACATTTTAAAAAATATTGTAAAAAAACAAAAAAAGAATGCAGTCTGTGTTTATCTCACCTCTCCCATCTTCCAGCTCCTTGGCGCTGCGCCCCTTGAGCGCGCGGTTCCAGTTGCTGCTGTACTCCGCCCCCCGGCCCTCACGTCCGCTCTTCCTCATCCAGCGRGGTCCGGGTTTCCGACCCGACCTGTGCGTCTCCCGAAACACTCTGCTCATGATGCCGAGCCCCCGGGCGTCTGGCGACGAGGCTCGGCCGCCCGCCTCCGAAGCCGCGACGGAGACCCGGGCCCCGCGGGCACCAGARCTCCTGTCCCCGACAAAGCCCGTGTGCAGGAAGACTAGGCTCCCGGCCGTCAGGTAGAGGAGGATGAGGGAGAAGAACCTGACAGGTTTCCTGCAGAAATAGCGCTGTATTCTCAGGAGAGGCTTGGCCATGCTGGCTCCCTCTGCCACTTTGACACTCCCTCACGGTGAGGAAAACTCATAAAGCAAGAATCAATATCAGCTCTCTGTCTGCTCCCACCTCACAGCCCCACTGAGGGCAGGGGAWAAAAAAGGAGTCAGTCAGAGTGTCTTAATCTTGTATGAAGGTCATCCAAGCGATCACATGACGCCTGCCTTATGTATGAATCTTCAGTCTCGTAAGTGTGGTGCTCTGCATGGGGGGGCACCGTGCTTCCCTGCAGACTGGGTCCGCGTGAGAGTCCGTGTGCGTTCCCACCGACAGTCCAACCCTCGCAGCCAGCTACAGGGCCATGGCATGAAAGGTGAGTGGCTCAAAGTGAAAGATGATCGCTCAGCGCTGCTTTCTCTCTCCAGTTATCAGCCTGTACAAAGATRCCACAACAGCTCTGCAGTGGCACTTTCTCCCACGCTGCGCCCAAGGAAGAGGGCTTCTTTTTTTATATAAGCAGCTGTAGAGCCGGTTATTCACCGAGACGATCCTGGCGAAAAGAGGGTGTGACTCACCATCTGCAGTAAACGCACACACACACACAMACACAAGGGAGAGGAAAAAAAATAAGCACATCAAAGTAATAATTATCATTTGCAAGCAGCAGATAAATAAATAACCCAAGCAAGTTACGGAACGATAAAGAYCTAAACGTTCCTGATCAAATTTATATGAGTCTGACTTATCTTTGGGGAATCAAACAGACATTTCAACCGTAAGCAAAGAAAATCAAAACATACGACTAAAAGCGTTAAGAAATATCACATTTTATGGTTTACACCAGCCACTCAGAAACACTTAACCGTATCAAGTTTGGAGTTCTGCACCATCTTTGGTGAATTAGCTGAAGTCATGAGATGAAAACAAGACAGAAAGAAAAGTGGTACCCTGCAGCACTTTCACTGAGCTGTCTCAACTCCAACATGCTGTATGGGAACGTTAGAAAATTAATAACATAAATCTGGATGATCTAAAATGACAGAATCAGAGCAAGCGCACTAAAAGAATGCAGAGGTTCAAATCTGGCCGAGCAAACTTATCCAGTAAATCTAAACCGCTTGTCCTTAAATAAACAGTTGTTGTTTTTTTTTTCTTATCATTATTCTGTCAAAGGTTTACTGATAACTGCTTTTTTTTCTCTGCCTCCTCACTATAAAAAAAGTCTGCAGCTTTCCTCAAAGGAGTCTCTGTTCTGGGACAAGCTGAGGAGGTCACGACTGGGAGGTGTAACGCAACACTCCTCAAGGTCAGGGAGTTTTCCAGAACATTCGAGGGGACGCGCAGCCCTCGCGGCTTTCTGTCCGCCCGGGGACAAAATCTGCACCGTACTTGTCACCTGAAACTCCCACCTTGGTTTTCCGCTCCTCTGCCTCTCCACACGCAAACCATTCAAGGGGCTTCAACAACCTGCATCATCCGCACAGAAAACAACCCTCGTACTGTCTGACATCCCCAAACCTGAGTCCTCAGGGGTCGCCTCACAGACACTAAATGTGGGACTGAAACTGAGTCATAAAGCTGGGAGTTCATGCAGGTTAAGAATGAAGGTGGAAATTTATTGTGGTGGACGATGCMGCATGAAAAAAATCTTAATCTTAATTGACAAGCTTCAGATTTAGAGTCAGATTAAAACATTGCTACTGATCTGTTTTCTGAAGAAAAATCGGAGGAGAAGCGGGCTCGCTTTTGGAAACAAATTATGTTTTTCTTTACTTAAAACAGCAAATGAACGTAGCATCAAACTATTGTGTAGCTAACCCGAGTGTTTCTTTTTTTGTGTGTCATTCCCATGAACATGAGCAGCCTCTGATCCACGTGAATGTTGCTGCACAGTTTGATCGGTTCTTCAGTTCAGCAGCTGTACAAACATATTGGGGAGTCACTCCCACACACCACCTCAGACTCTAACTGGGATGAGTCTTCAGACCTGTGCGAGAAATCTAGGGAGCTACTGAGTTTTACCAAGAACTGAGTTAGAAAAACGAAAAATAAAACAATTTATTTCAACATTAGTTCCACATCTGTGTGGAGGGAAACTATCAGCAGCTGATCTTCTAATGGGCCAGTTTGGTGCCAGATTTTGGGGTTGATGCATGTAAAAAGCGTGATCCCTTTGTCCTGTAATGGTGAACAGATGGGGAAAATGTACATGCGATACCACTGCGTCACCCATGAATGCAGCTTCACTTGTTCAAGTGAATTACTCATGTTAATAATTTACATCCTGCCCTTGTCGCAAAAAAAAGCAACTGAGCTCTTCTCAGTTAACAGGAGCACAAATGGACTCTAACTTTACACAGCTCTGAGGCTATTTAAAAGACTACCTTTTTTAAATCAGCATCTCTACTCAAATGACAAACAATTCAGCATCTGGTAAATTACAACACAAACGCATTTCCTTCAACCTAATGTGGCGATTAGGTGATCACCTGAAAACCACTGCTACATGACCAGCTGGATGACAAAACCACTAACAGTTGCTGAAAATAAATTATTAGCAAAAAAAAAAAAAAAAAAACTATTGATCATGCCTAAGGAGTTGAAAATAAAAAATTTGGTTCTGGCTGTACTGGCAGAAGGACAGTGTCACCGTCAGGTTTTAAGTGTTTCAGTTGTAGCTGAAGGACCACCGGATCAAGACCCTGCCYTGACCAGCCTAATCTCCAGACCTGGACCGTATTTAAATCCTCTGGAATTTGTTCAAGAAGAAGATGGACTGTCACAAGGCATCAAACAGAGCTGAGATGATTGAATTTTTTTAAGACCAAGATGAATAAGAAGTCACCGCAGACACGTGGAGAGCATTAAGCTGTGAAGAAATTATTGGGGTTTAGATTATATAACTGATTTAAATTACATACACATGGTATAGTTTTATGATAGAACTGTAAAGATTGTTAAATGTGACTGTTTTGCTTAACTTGATGATTTTATATTAAATAGCTACATGCCTGAAAACAAATTCAACACGTAACTGAACTTTTAAATCTTCATTAGAAAAAGGTTATAATGTCTGGGGGCGTGGCTTCGAAGTAGGGACCCTCCCTTGCTGATGACGTAATCAAAACAGGCGGAGCCATGCCTCAGAGGTTTTGTTAAAACTAAATGTACTTCCTCATTGTCGGTCTGAACTCTTGGTGACTTGATTAAACCAGACTTCGGCAAAGAGCGCTCTTTGGTTTTGTATGGTTTCTCTTTAATAATCCTTTCCAGGCATTTGTACATTCTCCRTRTGGTTAAGCACACAGCCGGTAAACGAACACGAATAACTCCATTTTCTTTCAGCTGCATGAAAGTTCTGATTTAAAATCAGGGTTATTACATCAAATATTAATTTCTGATCTCTCCCTGCATTAAAACATTTTTGTGAAGTCTAAAAATAAATCTAACCTCAACTTTGTTGCATAAGATGTAAAAACTGACAAATCTATTTTGCAATCAACACCTTACTAAAAAAATATGACCTCATGTTTTTAATTACAGATTCAAATGCTGTATTGATGTTTCCTACGGAGTTAGAATCGGTACAAGTTAAAACTCAGATCCGATTGTCAGATGAGAAGAATAAAAGCAGCAGAACTGTGAGAGAGAGGCCATCGGTGATGCTTTGTTTGTTTGTTTGTTTATTTGTTTGCCAGAGCAGACATAGACTTGCCTAATGCCCATTAATTTACTTTCATAACAAATGAACCGGCAAATTTAATCAGAGCAGATTTACGGTTTGAAAAGCTCTAATTTAATCTTGGGTGAGCAGGCGCACAGCCAGCTCTGCTTGTGCTGCAGGCGAATGAGTCCACAAGTCAGATCTGGAAATATTCTTTATCTGCTGGGCATCACCGAGAGGCGCTGAGGAGGACAGAAATACAGTGACAGGAGTTCATAACTGAAGCATTACTAAACACTACATGTGTTTGAGACGATACTGCAGCTTACTTTACTCTCACAAGCATCAAGATCTGATCTGAGGATCTGGAACTCTTGACAGGAATAAACAATCTTCATGATACTTTGTACTGCAGTTGCTATAAGTTTCTATTTTTATTTCCTCTTCTCCCACTTAACATTCCAATCACTTGAACATGGGCGAGGCCTCCTGACCACCAGAACCCCCTCCGCACTTCACTGCAGCTGCAGTAAATTAGCCGGGATGTCCTCTGAAAGCTGAAAACTGTTTGTCCCTCGCTGCGTTTTTTTAAGAGTTGTTAGGAAAAGCGTGGCAAAGTGTTAGCGAGGTTGCGTTCGGTGTGCAGCTGAAAGAAAAACAGCCCCGATGGCCATCGACAATACACTGAAGGAAAGAGGCAGTGAAACACGGCTGTTATGGAAACATGATCACAGAAAGCAGGAAGAGAAGGTCATCAATGAGTCCGCTGTTAGAAGGACAGGAAGCTGTTTATGTTGTGTCTTATTGTTCTTTTCTCCTGCTTCCCGATGGCACAATGCAGAGTTCAGTGCTAAGCAGGATCTGCCTTCTGAGAGTCAGCAGCTGAGGGGTTAACAGCTGACCCTCCCCTCACCCTGCAAGGTCGGACTTTCCGCTCTTCTCCCATGTTTAGTCTGCCAACCTGCATTAGCCATGTTTGTCAGATCTAATCAAACTAAAGCTTTATTTTCTGCCTCGGTGAAAACAACGAGCAGGTGTACATTCCTAAAAACTTTCCAAGAGATAGGCCCATGGAGTTTATTAAATCGAATAAAATGTTTTTCCCGTAATGTTTTCTAACAGGTCAAATAAAACCACTTTAATGCCAAAGTTTTGCTGCTCCGCAGGACAGATTCGTGTAGACGGCTCAGTGCAGATGGTGAGTCTTAGCAGCTCGTGACCCTTGAAAACTGGAGAGGCTGTTTCCAGTAAAATAAGATCACGCTGCCAAAGAATTTTTTTTCTCACTTAGTGTCTGGCAAAAGCTACCGCGGTCCACGCCGTGGTTTTGGCTCCCCTTTCACCTGTCAGCAATTTTAATTAAACCTGTGCCTAATTTGTTTTGGCCACAGTAGTGCTTGGTGTGGTGCCCAAATCTCTTTTGAGACCTCTTCAACAGGGGGCTCCTCTGCAAAGATGCTTGCAACAATACTTCTTCAGTGGTTTGTAATGCAAAGCTAAAACTCAAACGACCACTAACCACTAGCTATACACAAATTTGACCTTTGTGTCGTGAGTCCCACTTCACCTTTCCAGTGTTAAAGTTTCTAAATATAGCATTCCTCTACAGTGTAACCAATTATTTGAACCAATCAGCTGCCCTCCACTGAAACCTGTCCCTCCAACTCTTCTTAAAATACAAGAAACACGTGATACACAGAAATTCCTCCTGAAATTATTACAGATAAGCTGCCCGTCAGCGCCACGTAAGAGGTCTAGAGCCTCAACTCTACATTCATTAACCTCTCATTACTGACCTCCTTAAAAGTTAATGTTAGACATTTACCCTGCAGTGCAGGATTTTTGCATATAAATGAACATTCTTTTACATTCGACCCTCTTTGCCAAATGAGTTCGCATAATTTTCATTAACCACCCCCAGCACCAGATACATTTATATGCATATCTCAGAAAGTCAGAGTCTTCAAGTGGATGTCTGTTGTGGATTTTCTGGCAAAAAGGGAACAGAACAGAAACCAAGTAGCTACTCTTTCAGCACAGAGGAGTCCATTATTATTATTATTATTATTATTATTTGTGAAATGCTTCAGATGCTCCAGATTAAAAGAAATTTGGCATAAATTGTTGTTTGAACTAAAAATGGCCCCCACTAGTGGCAAATATCCAGGGTTCCCTTGGATCCTTAAAAAGTCTTAAAAGGCATTGAATTCATCAATTCAAAAATAAGGCCTTAATTAGTCTTAAAATGTCTGAAATCGATCTTTCGGAGGTCTTAAAAATGGTAACACRTTTTAAGTAGGATGACATTTATGTTAATAATTTACCATTTTTTTCTCGTAGCTAGTTGATCTGTGTTAAAATAAACATTTGGGTAAAATGGTTACCAATTGAATTTTCTCCGCATTTGTATTTATTGTGAATTGGGTCTTAAATTTCATTTCAAGTAGCATTAAAGAGGTCTTAAAAAGTCTTCAATTGAACTTGCCTTAAGCTGTAGGAACCCTGATATCACCGCCTCCTGTTCAGTGTTTGTGTAATTACTCTCATTGCCAAAAGGGGGAGATGGAAGTTACACACTGTAGAAAAGTAAGGAACAAAAGCAAAGTAACAAAATCTGAATCTTAAAGAGGGGGAAAAAACAAGTGAGTGACGATGGAGTATAGGGCCAGACAATTTTTTTTACATTTTACTATGATAATAATAATAATATTACATGACATGTTCATTTTCCGTTCCTGGGTCGGCTCACCCTGCTGTAAACAGCCTCTTTACGTGTGACTGTGTTTATAAGGTAGTCCTCGATTACATTGGGTCACCGTTGTGTAATATGTTTCCATACACATTATATRTGATGACTAAATCTGTCAATGCAGCTGTTTACTGCCTTGCCATTCGCCTTTCGTTTAGCATAAGAATCCATATGCCACAGTGCATTGGGTCGCTGCTATTCTACTGCTAAAGTCCAATACGCCTTAAGACCTGCTACTGATAATAATTTTGATGCTGATGTGTTAAAAGACAAAGTATTTCCTTTTTGTAAAACTGATACCAAAGTATAACTTAATAAGATGCTCAACAGTCCTCATTTTAACACAGTGGTGAGATGTCTTTTTTGTGTAGGAGTTATAATAAGTCATAATATTATGACTTTATTCTCGTAATATTACAACTGTATTCTCGTATTTTTTTTTACTTTATTCTTATAGAACTTTATTTTTGTAATGTTAGGACTTCATTCTTGTAATATATGTATTTTTAAATCTCTTAGTCTGGCCCCAATAGTTGTAGTTTGGCACTTGAAAATTCTAAAAACACTGAATAATGCAAAACTTATGACAGCGCAAAAAATAAAAATAAACAATGTTTTGGATCTATGAAACTGTGACTGGAGTTGTTTTAAGCATTTTTACTGTATTTCAGCAGAAACTGCCATCATTGTCACTGTTTCAGTAGAAACAATGATGCTTCTTTCATTAATCTTTTGCTACCCCGTGCTGTTACTTTCAGGTTTTTCGCTCTAAGTTCACTTGAGGAACAGATCGTTTATCTGAAATGCATGAAAGCTGTAAGGAGGAGCAGCTGTGGCGCAGGTCGAGTAGGAAGGTCTGCAGTGTGTGAGCAAAACAATAAACCCCCCTATGGGTTCATATCTGTGTCTGGCAGGAGAAAAGCTCTACAAAGCCTCCAGAAATGAGTATACGTAAGGGCTTGAAGTGTAAAGCACTTTGAGTGGTCAAAGGCAGAAAAGTGCTAGATAAATGCAGCCTATTTACAATTTAAGTGATGCTTTTGGACATCCACTGCATGGTTAGCTAACGTTTTCTCTGCAAAGGTTTCAGATGTTGTTTCACAAAAAAATAAAAAAATCAGATCCATGAATTACACCACCCATCTGTTGAGTAGTTATGTCTGTATATTGAATTTATTGTTTTGTCTTTTCTGGTTGTTTCTGCATATTTTACAAAACACAACAACAATCTGCAGAAGCTATTATAGACCATCTGCTCAAAATTCTCCACCCATTATCTTTCATTTCATTTGGCACGAAAAAACCTCGGAGTGACCAGTTTTAAAGCACATCCGGTGATGCCTAAAAACCGGGCCCCGGCGTGGCAGAGAAAAAGCTCATTGTAATCCTGATAATAACTGAATGGTCCATTAAGCTCAATGGTGAGCTTTTTCTCAGAAAGAGAAGAGGTAAATTAAATGGTCTAAAAATAATCTAATCCTCATCTCTGACAGCCACACTGTGGTGTTAACATTGTAACCGAGTGCTGACCGAGAGGCRGTTCCACCAGAATACACCCATACAGCAAATAAGAGTCAATAAGAAAATGGAAGATTAATGGAGCTTTTATGAAGTTGGAAGCAAATCAGATCCCAGCTGGCCTCGTGGATGGACATTTGAGAAATGATGACTTGAACCGGTCCTCTCTAATGGCTTCATAAAAGAAGTAATTATTCTGCAGTGGAGAAGAGGTGTCAGGAGGAGATCAAATGATGTCTTCTTCTTCTTTTTAACCTTAGCGAAGCTCTTCAGCCATTTTCAGAGTTTTTTTCTTATTTCCAGAAAGGAAAAAAAAAAGCTTTTTCCACTTTCCTCCTCTCACACCTCCACTAAGCACGGCGGATCTCTCCGCTTTAATTAAAGGTGAATTCTCCCTGCTCCATTCTGCTGTGACTCTCAGTCCTTTCCGCTCGAGTAGATTTAGAAGAGGGGAGGGTGGGGGGGGATTGCAGAGGCTTTTGGCAAATGTTTAATTTGTGAGGAAGAACAGGGGAGAAAAAAAAGAAATAAAAAAGACAAGAAATGCTGTATGGAAATTTCGACAACTTTCAACAGCGCACAATTAATCTAAAAGTGCACCGAGGCGAGCATTTTTTAACTGCATGCTGCTGAAAAGTAGAGTTAATTATTAGAGTGAGCGTGGCGCTTTATTCATGTTGCAGAGTGGGGATTTAAAAAAAAAAGATTTCACCAAGAAAAAGTGCTCTCAGCGGCACGAAGAAGTGGGCGTTCAATTTTATTTGGAATCACTTAGTATTAAAACACGTTGAATATTCACGTGACTGCTTGAACTTGATCTGCTTTTTAATGTCAGTGAGATCCAATCAAGTCAACAAATGGCAGTTTACACARAACCCTTCATTTAGTAGTCACATCCTTGTTTATTAGATATTGTTTTTTAGGGAAATATGCAAATATGTTCTCTTCTAACCTGAAAACTGCTATTAGACTAAAGATTAATACCATTATTGTTATGATGCCCATAKAAGAATTAGCTTTTCTTTTCCATGTGGCTTATTTTTATTCTCAGGACCAATTTAAAGAACACTGGAAGCTGCTTTCTGGGCTTGAATATGTTGAAGTGCTCCTAAGTGGATCTTGACTCTTCTGATTATCCAAGTAAAGTAGCTACATGACTGTGTATTTATGTGTGAGCCTTTAAAAGGTTCTGTTAACAAGCACAAAGCCAGAGCCAGAAGAAGCTTATCAACTTTCCATATATCCAAAGAAGTCAAACACGTCTGACAGGATGAGCCACAGGCCCTTACTTTTACAGTTCACAACAACACTGGAAACAAACAATGAAAACGGTTACGAGTAAAGAACTTTGCAAAAGTTTTGTATTCACAGAACAAAAAAAAACAAAAAAAAACTGTAGATGCAAAAGGCTGAAACAAATGGAACATRTTTTGTTAAAATGTATATATCTGTGCGTTGAAGGTCTCAGATGAAAGCACTTCAGTTCAGGGGGAGTACACACCCTCCACTGTACAGCATAGATTCTGGCTCCTGTGTCAACAAGAGCCCTTTTTGCTCAAGTGTCCTTCAGCAAGAACCCTCCAGCTGTGTTGTTCAGCAGCTCTTCACTCTAACCTCCCACAGCAAGAGAAAAATGACAGGAACAACAATTGGAGATTTTCTAAGAGGCATCGATGAACCAGACAGAGATTTCATCAGCTGAAGGCATCAGTTATTATTAATGTTGGCTTCTAAAGCGCTGAATACATCGTTGTGTTTGAAGAAACCGGTATTGACCAAACTTCACTTCCTTTTTTTCTTTTTCTTTGTTTTTCTCTCTCTCTCTCTAGAGCAGTTTCCTCAGAGAAACCACAATGATTTCAGAGATGAAGTGTRAACTCAGACATAACCCCAGAACAAACCATAACAGCATTTACAGCTCTGAGTAATGTCTTTGTTAATAAAGTACAGTAAACAATAGCTCATCAGTGAGTTTTTGATATTTCTTCTTTTTATATCATGACTGGTGTTTTTGTTCTGCATGTAGCTGCAGTTTCTCTCTTTTTATTTAGCTTTATATCAGTAGCTACCATAAAACACAAGAAAAAAGTTCTTAAAACTCTAAAGTACTTCTTTATTGAAACTAAAGCGACAGTATTTATTTATAAGCATTTTGACTTAACAAGAGAATAAGTAAAAATGTATCATTGTGTTATTTTTGTGAAAAAAATTACATTTAGATAAAGTTCAGTGTAAAAAAAAGTATAATATAAAACACATTTCAAACCTACTGCTTACACCAGTGATTTTAAAAGTGGGAACAGCCAGGGGGTGCTAAGGGGGCCTCAAAAATTGAGGGAAGATAAGATATAAAGCAAGAAAAAAATATTGAAATGTTATTTGAAAAGAGCTTAAGAGACGTTTAATTTCTATTGTTTTGTTTGTTGAAAAGTTGTTCTTTCAATGGGGTATAATACTGTTTAAAATATCTCAGCTAATAAAATTCTCATGCTAAGCAAATGCAATAATTACTGAATAGTGAATTAAATTCAGAAAAATATCTTTCTTTACCTATTTTGTAGCATTGTTTGTGGGTTTGACAGGGGTTGGGGTGGGGGGTCCCTGGCCAGAAGCTAATGCTGGTTGGGGGTCCATGGTATGGAAAAGATTGGGAACCCCTGGCCTAAACTGCCCTAAATGCTAAAGTTTTAAACAAGGATCTCATGTGATTTGTTAGTACTCGGAGTTTGTGATAGTAGTCTTTTGTGTTTATTGCTGAGCTCAATATTTTTTGTTATGTTTTACTTTCTGTGACTCCACTCCATTTTCTCAGTACTTTCCCATTTCCAGCGTTCAGTCCTTGGTTCTGCCCATCTGATACTTATTCCCTGTAGTCATTTTTCCCAGATGTCTCCACTCTTTTCATCAGCCCCAGTCCTTTTAGCCTCCCAGTCTTCACCATATCTGCAATATGACATTAAATGTGCTTTATGCCCCTGTTCCGGTTCTCTGTCATGTCTCCTCCATGTTTCCTAGAGCTTTGTTATTTGGTTTTGTAATTTCCAACACATCAGCCTTTTTGTTCAAATGTGGTGTTTGTAATGGACAAACCGTGACTAGCACAGAAGTCCAACAATAAAAATTGCTAAAGACTCCAAGATACTCTGAACTTTCATTTGGCATGTAGGCAGAAATGACTGGCAGGAGCAGGGACGCTACCCTCTCATCTACTGGGGAAAAAACAGAGGCACCAAGTTGGGGAACCAAAAGTAGACCCATCAGCTTGGCACCTCTCACCATGAGCAACTCCAAAGTATATAAGGCCCAGTCCCTCTCAAGGAGATTGGTTCCAGAGCCCAAGTTGTGCTTCGAGGTGAGCCCAACTATATCTAGTTGGTACCCCTCAACCTCATGTACCAGCTCAGGTTCTTTCCCCACCAGAGAGGTGACATTTCATGTCCCAAGAAGCCAGGCTCTGAGCTCCCCCACCAGTTACATCATGCACTCAACTTGTATGGCCCCTCCAGCAGGTGGTGGACCCACAGGAAGGCAAACCATGTAGCTCATTTTGGGTTGAGCCAAACCAGGCCYCGTGGGTAGAGCCCCGTTACCAGGACTGACTCCGGGGTGGGGCCCCGATAATCCATGTCTGGGCATAGAGCATTGAGTTTCTTATTTTTTTCTACTCATACAAGTGTTTTGAATTGTTCTTTGTCTGGTCTGTCACCTTTCAGTTTTAGTCAAGTACTTATTGTTTGTCTGGGTCGGTCCAACCTCCTGCAAAACGTGACCGTATTGGGTTTTTCTTTTTATAAACTTGTAAAACTGTACAGAGTTCAATAAAAATCTCAATGCTCTACTGCAGTGACAGTTGGTAAACATAACGTTTGTGCAGATGTTAACCACAAATCATTGCTTGTTCTCACATTTTCTAGTCCAAAACTAAAAAAAAAAAAAAAAACACAAGTCTAATCTTTTGCAGCAAAAACATGTTTTGGACAGAAACTAACATTTTCTCTAATGAAAAAAAAWWTTTTTTTTTTCTGTCTCTCTTAGTATGCAGTCTGTTTTGCTTTAACCACCTACACATGGAACCCACAGCAGAATCTCAAGTATTTGACACTCGTGATGCTTGAGCTGTTTCTGTCAAACTAAAGTGATGAAAAATGAGGTGGGCTGGAAGGAAAGTAAGAGGAAGGATCTTTCCCACAAAATATCTGCACATCATCCCCGGTCATTTCTGAGCAGCTGTAATTAAGAGGCTCCTGTTGCGCACGAGCCATTTCATTTCCGACCAGCAGAGTCACGCGGGTGCAACGATCCGAAAGTACATCGATTTCAGAGGCACGGCGTGTTTGTGGGGTGCTGTGTACGCGTGCGTTGTAAAGCGTGGAGTGGACCTCGTCGGCGTGACGCAAATCTGCCTGCAAAGGTCGAGGAGCACCACAGGCCTGCTGTCAACATCTCCTTTACAATTAGGCAGGAGCGGCGTTCCAGGCCTTGTTGCTCATCTTGTTTTCACTTGAATGTTGTTTGTGGTAAACAAGCTGCTGATGTTATTATGTCTGACACCGACAACCCCCGTCGCTGAATGTCAAAACAATGACTCAGCATGTTTTCCATCGACAAAAAAGGAAGTGTTTAGCTCTGATCTGAACTGCAACTTCAGATTTATTTTTACTGAAAAGATTAAACTGATTTTTGTTATATTTCCCTTCTCCTCACTCTTTGCTGCTTTCTGTGGAACTTTTGTCTTTACTSCAGGAAGACTTCATACTGTTTGTTTTGTTTTTGTAAAGTGAGTTGATTTAACTTTTGTCCTATGTTCCACATGCCGGGCAACAACCTATAATTATTAATTTTCATGTCATGCTGACATTGTTAATAAGAAGTTATTCTTAAGCTTTTGCCTGGTAAAATAAAGGTTAAATAAAATAAATAAAAAATGTACTTTTATTTCAAGTCTTGAGAACAGCTAAGAGGATTCATACTGAGACAAATAATAAAAAGAACTCATTTTGGAACGATCACATGAAAAATGCTCTTGTTTTCTTTTCCTGTGCTTTTAAATTTTGGTGACTAAAGTAGGAAAATATGCATCRTAGTTTTATTTGTTTCTTTAAAACCAGTTTCAATACTATTTTGTTTCAAACATCTCTTATTTTTGGCATGTTTTGGACTATATTACTAGCTTTTGTCTCCACATTTGATTTAYTCTACTTCAAACCATCTACTCCTCATCTTCTCTTCTTCCCATCCAGTTTGCCACACTGTCAAATCTACCTAATTCTCAATTCTGATGTCATTTACGGTTCAAAGATCCTCTTTCACACTTTTGTGGCTTGCGTTTCTCACCCCGGTTTTGTCATTCTCTCTTACACTTTTGCACAACTTTCCTCTTCCCATCTTCACTCATCATGAAACCTGAGGAGTGTCAGCCATCTTTTATTTCTGCCCGTCCAAYGCTTGTGCTGCTACTAATTCTCCTTGCTTTGCTCAGCTCATTGCTCCACTGAGTATCAAATGGAGTCTTTTTACCAAAAAATAAAAAATGTTTGAAACAAGTGGTTTATAAATGAATTCATACATCTATTTAACATTCATCTATTATCTTCCACTTGTTCCAGAGTTGGGTCATGGGGGCAGCAGATTGTCAGCTCTTCCAGTTCTTCTGGACAGTGCTCCCAGGCCAGGTGAGAGACGTGGTCTTTCCAGGTTGTCTTGGGTTTTCTCCCAGTTGCACAGGCYCAGAAAGCTTCCCTATMGGGAGGTGTTGCAGGTGCATCCAAGGCCCAAAMCAACTCAACTGGCTCCTCTGTTTGTGGCGGAGCAACGGTTCTACTCTGAGTCTCTCCTGAACTTCTCAGCCTATWAGGGAGAGTCCAGCTACCCTTACTGAGAGCACTCATTAGGACTGCCTCTATCCAAGATCTCCTTCTTTTCGTCACTAATTCCTTATAATTAAAGGCAGTAAAGTGTTCAAATGTTAAAAAAATAACTAGTTGTTTAAAAAATTACAGACTAAATTAGGGCTGGGCGATTATTCGGATTTTTATCTTCATCATGATTTAGGTTTACAACGATCATAAAAACATAATGATCAAAGTTTGCAGTTTATGCTTATGTTGTTTTGTGTTGTGAATTCAGTGCCACTGCCAGCCCGGCACTATGCTGCAGGCTCCTCCCACAGCCAAAGTTTCACTTTGTCTAATTTCTTCAAAAATATTTGAAATCCTGAGGGAAACATTGTTTAACAGCCACTGTTTATGTTCAGTAAATTCATGTTATGGTAAATGGTACTGAACTTATAGAGCGCTTTTTCAAGTCCCTCCAGACTCCAAAGCGCTTTACACCTACAGACATTCACCCATTCACACTCACATTCACACACTGATGATGGCAAACTACACTGTAGCCACAGCTGCCCTGGGGCACACTGACAGAGGTGGGGCTGCCATACATCGGCGCCACCAGACCCTCTGACCACCATCAGTAGGCAAGGTGGGTGAAGTGTCTTGCCCAAGGACACAACGGCTGAGACGGCTGAGACAGCTGGACGGGGGATCGAACCAGTGACCTTCTGGTTCCAGGACGACTCCCCTAACCACACCGCCACAGCCGCCCCAAAATGCATGAATGATTGTGTTAAATAATCTAGATCTCAATTTCAATCAAAAAAAATCGTGATTATAATTTTTGCAATAATCGAGCAACCCTACACTAAATTCAATAAAAAAGTGTGCTTTTGCATTCTTATGTGCTAAAATTAATTTTCAAATGCATAGAGATGATAAATAAATAAATGAAATAGGAAGCAGCAGCCGCTTACGGAGAGGGTAAAAGAACCTGATGTGCACACAGGAAAGCCCTGTGTTGGACAGCTAGGCATGTCTGTGTGATGTTTGTCAGCAGAAGCAGAAATGGGCAACGCATCTGGGGATTCGGGCTCTCCGACAGCTGCCTGCTTTTGGCTTGCAGGAATGAGAGCAGCTCCGTGCTGCAGCCTCTCCTGAGATGAATAAAATATGACAAGCAGATAGAGGAGAGCTTCACTGTTGCTCTGATGCAACATGGAACAACACCTCCAATGCCCAGGAAGAAAGAGGACAGATGTGTGTGCGAAAGGTAAAACAGAAAAATCTGTAAGACGAAAGTATGATTTAATATCATTTTCTTTAAAGAATTTCCACACCCTAAACACATATTTATTTGGATACTCATACCTTAGGCTTTAAGGGGCTCAGCCTTGGAATTTCTACCTTTGAAACTTAAAAGGTTTCCGTCTTCAGTAAAAACTACGTTCAAGGTGTACACTTCATGGTGAAGTCTGGATCTTCTGGAGCAAATAATACAAAATAATACTAGTGCTTAAATGTTTAAAGGGGAAATACCATGTAAAATCAACTTTCTGTGTTTTATATCATGTTATAATGTTTTACTCTCATAAAAAACATGCCCAAAGCCTTGCTCTGACT
>NW_013952516.1:523291-528634 GCF_001266775.1 Austrofundulus limnaeus | reverse complement strand
GTATTTAAATGTATGCCTGAGAAATACATAATATTGCCCCCTTTAAAAGCTGTAAACTAGAAAAACATCCAATGAATTCAATTTAAATAACGAGCTGCAGGCAGAAAACAGTGGTGCATCACTAAAACAGGAAAACATGAAGCATTTTATAAACTGGGTGACCCGAGCATTTAGGAATAATTAATGCAATCTATGATTCAGAGTAAACAAAAAGWGAGTCTATTCTGGGTTCCTTATCAGTTATTCTAGAAAAGCGYTTAGATGCTTAACTGTGGGGGAAAAAACGTGTCGTTTTAGCTGCTGCTGTAACTATAAATGTACGAAAACAGTCATTCTACTTCTTCTCTTTAGACAAACAAACAAACCAAAAATGTATCCGCGAGCGGCGATGAGGGGGCAAGCACTTCGCCAGGGCAGAGTTGCCATGACAACCTGATCTGATCATGTTAAAGGTTGGCTTAAGGAATAATGAGGAAAAAATAAACGCTTTTAGCTCATCTTAACACCCTTTGTGGTCAAATGACGCAAATTTGATTGGACAACCTCAGAAAAGGGTGCAGCAGGATCCACATTAAAGGTTTAGTAGAAATCCAGTCACAAACCCTGTCTTTAAAAAATAAAACCTTAAATGTCATGCCAATAAAAACTAGTTGTAAAGTGCCTCGTCACTGGCCGCTGGAAAGTGCTCACTAGACTTCCTCATGAAATAAAAAGTTAGTGTATTTATGGGTAAATTGAGCCTCTGATAAATGTGCTGGGGGGAAATGGTTTTATGAACAAAATAAAATCAGCTCAGTATTTCTAATCTGACTGCACGTTTTTTTCTGGCTCTGGAAAGATGATTAATCAGATTAACCTGACAGCAAAATCCACAACAAATGGCAAACATCACAGCAGCTTCATCCAATAATCATCCATGGTTCCATATAAAAACACGGCAGAACTTGTAGATAAATTACATAATTTACCGTTTGGCAGCTTTTTGCAACAAATTTCTCTTACTGTGTCCATATGTTTGAACGATCACAGCAGTTATCTTCCCGTTTGAAAGATTTGACTCAGATTTTAATTAGCTGTTAAAAAGCTACAGTTCAACTGGTAATTTTGAGGAGCTCCGTTACAAGTCTGCCAATTTTGAGAAAGAATATCTAACAAGACACTTTGAAGTATTTCATTTTAATGATAGCTATTTTAGTGCTTGCCTAACTAGGTTTTAACTAATGCCTAAAATCTTATAAAACAACTCTGTGAATGGATCTAACAAAGGAGGAAACCCTCACCAGGATGGGGGGGGGGGGGGGGGGGGGGGGGGGCTCACACCACAAAGCCCAGACGCTCAAGCAGTCAGACCATGTTTACGTTTCTGGTTCACTGAGGAGAGGGCCAAAACATCAGTCAGTGAAACGCCGAGTCATGGGGGCTTGTGCTGAGTCACGCCGCATCTCAGCAACCTGGATATGACATCTGCAAAAACACGGAGAGAGACTGGAGGTGATGCGGGCTGACGTGGCATGGCGACAGCCTTGTGGCTGACTGGCCGCGGCGCTTTAACCGCATGTGATCATTTCCAATACCACAGCCTGAGACATTTTACTGACAGCTTGCTGCTGGAGTCAGAAAAGTAAAGCTGATGGGGGAGGGGGCAGACTCAGGAGCAGACTCAGGAGCTCATCCTGCTGCTGCAGAGGCTTAATTGAACAACATGCAAGAATAATAAGCCCCTATTTTAGGTGCATATGAAGAAGCACAGCCTGGTTTTCTGCTGCAACATTTTTCACATGAAATCCCAGTGGATGCAATTACCAAGCAGAAAACTATCATTAGGAAGTACTACTATTTACCCTTTAATGACATATTCCCAACAGGAAACAGGTAAAAGTAGTTTATTCACTTAAAAGCTTAAGTATACCATTATTCCAGCAGAAGATGGAAACATAATGATGCACATCTTGATTTGGCAAAGTGCTTCACTTCGCAGCAACCTGACAAATTTCCCGAGCCAGTGTGACAAGCCAATTAGAGCCCGGCACACTGAAAGGAGATCTGACGCCGCTGTTAAAACTGACTGCACAGGCTGACAGACCCAGAGGGTGCTCCAATCCGTCACATTCTTTATCACACGGGGGTGTGTGTGTGTGTGTGGGGGGGGGGGTCCTGCTTCTGTATCGCCAGCGTTCTCAGTGCACAGCTCATCACGATCTGCTGACGGTTTGTTTAAAACTTAAAATCAGCCTCATTCTTCACAGTGCAGAGTGTGGATGTGTTGTTTTTTTGTTTTTTTTCCTGACTGACTAACACTGTCTGAGGTGATGCTCTCAAAGGTGAGGAAACGTTGCAGAGCTCCTCATTGATGTCGCTCTAATGCCTTCATTAACCCGCTAATAGAGTTTTAACCTATTTGATATAATTTTTTGCTATAATTTAGACCCCGGCTACACTAATTGGAACATGTTTCAATAGACGGGTTTTGGTTTTTATTCCATCAGGAAAATAATTATCATCGTCCACACCAGCAATAATTTGCAAGCGTCTGATTTTCTCACCAAAACTGTTGTTTAAATAAGAGGTGCAAACGCAGCACAAACTGWTCGTTTTGTTTGCGTTATTGTGGCGTGTTCGTTTATGCCTAATTACGCCTACTAATCAAGACTCATTAAAAATTGTGTGTTGTATTTTATGGCGTTTTTATTCTGGAATAGTTAGTCCAATGTAGATTTGAAACTGAGGTTTTAGTTTGAGGTTGAAACCCCCCCAAAACACAAAGTAAAAGGCAGCTACTCAGACCATTTAGCTTGTCTAGAGGTGAACTGGGGCAACTAAATTTTGCTATTTAAAGGCTTTGCTGTTCCTACGCTGGACCTCTGTTGGTGCAGCAGGTACAGAAAACAGAGCCCATCAGTTGAACAACCACAAAGGCCTTTTTGTGAAGCAAGTATCAAGTTGAAGAAAGAACAAGGGGRGTCTGCTACTCCAGGTGAGCAATTACAGAGGTGATGTGTTAATCTTGCTGACTGACACWGCCTCAAGGTCAGCCATGGTCACCAGAAAATGAGCCTTTTATATTCTCCTGTCCACCCCCACCCATTCTACAATCTGATGCTCATCTTCCTTTATTTTCCATTTTCACAGTGCTTTTACACTCCCTCCGCATCTTTTGCACGATGTCAAGCTCACAACGTCTCTCCTGAGAGGTGGGGAGCCAGACGTTCAGAGAGTTGGGATTCCGTTTGATGGCGCTGAGGGTAAACAGTTTGGGTCGGACTAAAGGGAGCCGGGGCTGACACCGCAGCTGGGATTCTGACTGACACGCTGATAATAAATAATGTGACAGTGAAACACTTCCTAAAGTGAAAAACATGCTCTATGATTACATGAAACAGATATGGTTGGGAGAGTCGTTGAGGGGAGAACCAAACTGACAAGCAACGCACATGATGGATACCATTTCTGACAAAAGGGGTAAAAAAAAACAGCTAGTGCTCCGTTAAATCAGCCGAAAAATGTGCTTTCATTTGCACAATAACTTCATGCTTTTAAATCCTTCTTTATCACATTTAAATCCTTCAGTTGGGGTTTAAATAAAGTGTAACTGCAATGATTTGGTCTGAATTCCTCCTTATTGTAACTCCACAAGCCCCTCTTTCACCMTTTTTCTGAAATGTGCCTCACATTAACTCGTTTTGAGGCTGTCCCTTTAAATCCAAACGAAGYGCTTCACACACCCCGCCTCCAGCTTCCAGAGTGGTTTATTCTACTTTGATAGAGGGGTTTATGACTACATTTTAATTAAAAGGTGTCAACAACAGAAGACTTGTCCATCCAGCCTTTGTAGCCAGAGTCTGAGCCAGAGAACAACGAAGACGAGGAAACTGAACTTTGGTAAGTCCAGACCAGAAGTTCTGTCACAAACACTGTGACCTATGAAATGTCACAGAAAATAGWGAAAACTGAACAGACTGAAAAAACTGACCCAAACAAAATATAAAATGCAGCATTGGTAGAGACAAAATTGAATTTTTCTGCACTACTAGAGTCTCCAAATACACAACAAAATGCATTTAACTGTTAAAAAAGTAAGTATATATCCCTTTAAGCACACAGAAAAAACATTTAAAGTTCTAGAGATTGTTGCTTGCCTAAAATGATTTATAAAGTTTGTGTTTTTAGTTTTGTTCATGKTTTTTTGTTTTCTGCCTCATTTTTATTATTAATTAGGACATTTGGTCTTTATTTAGTGATTTTCTTGTTGTACAAACTTCCTGTGTTTCCTCTGCTACAGAGTGAGGACCGTCATATGTTTTTAACCAAGAAAGTGAGGACATTTTTCCGGTTCTCTCTTTTTTGCAGTTTTACCGTGCTCTACAACAAAACGTAGTAGTAGTGGTGTTCCGATCGATCGGCCACTGATCAATATCGACCGATTTTCGTGAAAAAAATATGTGATTGACGTTTTCGATAAATGCCTTCCATTGCCGATCACAAAAACTGATAGTCTGGCAAAGGCTGTGTGTGCAGCATTCAGAGTGGTGTTTCCCCTTCCCCTTTCACCCCGCTCCCGGTCTCCCGTGCAGTGGGAAGAAGTTGCGCAGGAGCATGGAGGGAGCAGATCATAAACAAACATGTCTGCCGTCTGGAAGTTTTTCACCGTCTGTGAGAGTGATGCCAAGTTTTCAAACTGCAAGACGTGCAATGAAAAAAAAACCTTGTGGAGGAAGTATGGTAAAATCCTTCAACACAACAAACTTAATACAGCATTTAAAGAACAAGCACTTGGCGGAGTATGGTGAGTTTTCAAGCAACAGTCAGACAGCAGTTAACGCAGCCCACACGTGCCAAAACTCGCTCATACGAGCGTGACAGTCAATCCAGCTGATCAGTATCGGTGATCGGCAGTGATCGACACTCATGGGTGATCGGTATCGGAATCGGCAGAATAAAACCTGTTTGGAGACTAGTAATGGTTAGGTTAAGGAAAAATGTCTGCATTAGGCATAAATGCAGTAACAAAACGAATGGAAGTAATACAAAGTCCTCAGTTTGATGGAAGTACAAGTGTGTGTGTTTAAAGAGTAACTTACCCCAAAATTACCTTTTTTATAGCTGATAAACTGTCTAGAATGTGTCTAAAATGTTATATAGTACTGTTTCTGTGCTAATTTTGATGTGAATTGTTTCACATCAAAATTCCTAAATTGTTTTCCTGCAGTGGCAGAGCCTTTTGTTTCCTTGTTTCTTTGAAGTTTCACTGGTTACTTCATACTAACCATCTTTTTCAACCTGTTCAATGACAAAAACAAACTTTTTGTACCAGCCAAATTACAATTTTGCTGGTAATAATTATTC
>NW_013952516.1:517856-523281 GCF_001266775.1 Austrofundulus limnaeus | reverse complement strand
CGTACGAACCCTTCGTATGAACAAAAGTAAGAGAAATTTAGGATAAGAATACAAACATGTTCTTGCATGAGGCCCAATGTCTGCATTAGGCGTAAATGCAGTAACAAAATGAATGGAAGTCAATACAAAGTCCTCAGTTTGATGGAAGTACAAGTGTGTATGTTTAAGTCAGTTCCTGAAATGTTTTCCTGCAGTGGCAGAGCCTTTTGTTTCCTTGTTTCTTTGAAGTTTCACTGGTTACTTCATACTAACCATCTTTTTCAACCTGTTCCACGACAAAAACAAACTTTTCGTACCAGACAAATTACAATTTTGCTGGTAATAATTATTCTATCTCAATTGGAAGAAAATAAATAAATAGAAACACTTGACATTGGCAAGTCAGCCATGAGGCGCTCTACCCTTTTAAACTTCACACACACAAATACAGACACAGACTTTATATGAGCCTTGGTTAGATTAAACATGCCATCAGCAGGATGTCTGTCTCTTGTCTGAGTAAAAAAAAAACAAAAAAATACAAAAAATGCTTAAACAGCAGGTCWAACTTAAAAAACGCAATAAGCTTTTAAATCAAATCCGATCTCTGCAAAATCAAGGATTCACTTTGAAGAGATACTGAATTCAATTCCATCAACTTTTATCAAGTTTATCATTTTGGTCCCCCATCCCCCATTTTCAGTTATTTCAACCTGCGTTATGAAACAAAATAACTCAAGGTACATCCATCAACATATTTTCTGGATAAGATTTTGGGRGTTCCCCAGATTTGTCTGATGTCTGGCTTTGGATTATTTTTACCACCTGTATAAATAGTCATCAGTCTGGTGTTGAGAACAATCCTATTAAAAGCTGAAAATCTCAGAGATGAGCATACGGCGCAGCTGATGGCCTCCTTGCTTCAGAGGAACAGTTTATTTTTTTCAGTCTTCTGAAAAGGATTCAAATAAATGATACCACATGAAGTGAAAATTTAGCTTTTRATTGTTTTAAAACAGCAAACAGACTGAAAGATTCAGGATGACTTTGGTAAAGAAAGCAAAGTATTTGATGCTAAGCTATTTTTGTAGGAGCTCGAATAAAAGATCTTCACACGCTTTATTGGTGGTGATATATCAGGAACTGTGACACCATCCAACCCACTCAAAACTTGCGCTGTACTGCTGTCGGACTGTAAAGGCCAGCAAAAAACATGCGAGCTGTAATTCCTGTCCGTTCCCGTGGTGACCATCAAAGCTTGCAGCCATTGGATGTGATCCACGACATGCACCGAGAGGACACACGTAGAGAGAGAGGCTTCTGGGAGAATTCAAAGGCCTCTGACTTTGCGGCCGGCCACCCTGTCGATACATGGAAGTCTCCCTATCTGAGTYGCCGTCGGCTTCTCGTCTGCATCTTGCCGCTAAGACTGTGTGAATTTAAACATCAGAAACCACAGAGAGACTTTTTCCTAGGATTTAATCTTTACCGAAGAGTCGCAGAGGAATCCTTTTAAAAGCCAGAGGGGCTCCTGAGGATACAATATGTTGCGACTTTGACCCTGATTATTCTCCACAACAACAACAGCTGTGGGKTTTTTTTAAACAAGTGTACAAATATGAGTTTTTAATGGCTTATTTTCCTGATGCCTGTTCCTCGCTGCCTCGGGGAGATGTGAGCTCTCAGGACATCAGCACAACTTCAAACATCTATGTTTTATTTATTTATTCCACTGAAACCACACGCATAAAATGTGACATAAACTTGCTCTGATTTTTTTAAAATTATTTTTATTTTTTTTATTTTGCAGTTGTGTCGATCGATTCGGCTCGAGCTCCACTCATGAGCTGTGAACTGTGTCATGTTCTCACTGCCATAACAGGAGCTCCGCCGTGCTTTTTATGTTCACATGAACAATTAGTACCTTTCATCGTTTGATTGAACTGCTTTGTGATCAAGCAGAACAACGGCAAAGCTCCTCTTCTTCCTCCATTTTCCTGTTTTCAGGAGTGGTTGGTTCTATTCAAGGATCGACAAAACATCAAGGTCTTCTTTAAAAAATTCATTTTGGGTTCATTTGGAAGCATTGTGCTTTTATATTTAAGGGTGACACAGCTTGTTAGCTAATTACATTAATATTGTACTCTAACAGTGTTTTTTTTAAACAAAATCTCCTTCATCCATCCATTTTTTTCCCACCTGCTTTTCCTTTCCAGGTCTCAGGCTGATCAGCAGTCACAGTATGAGAGGTGAGGTACTCCCTGGACCAGACACAAGTCCACACCAGAACAAAATCCCAGAAAACAGTTTAAAAATCCTTCATAAGATCACACAATGTACATCCAGCCAAGAAAAGCACAAACGTACGCAGCAAAAATTAAAAACAGAAAACCCTTTTACAAGATAATGTTTTCTAAAACCATTAATAGCTGAGAAAATAATTAAATACTGTATAAGTTCCTAAGTCTGCAGCCACATCAACCCAGAAAAATCTCCAAATACTGTCCCTTTGACTRAATAATGAACTAAACAAGGTCAGTCCTGCCTTAGCAGGAGGGCTCTAATGAAATTCCAGCTTCTTCACACTTGGGAGGGAACGATAAAATGGACCAAGAGCGTGGACCTGGTTAGACTAAAACCTCGGGGGCTGGTGGATGTGACAGTGAAAACCAACAAAAAGCAGAAACACATGAATATCAGAAATACAGAGACAAAACAAGACACTAGATGTGTGCACAAACTGCAGCAGCTCAAGTTTGTTTCAACCATTTAGTCTAAATCCAACAAGTGTTCTGAGCTGGCTGTAATCTAAAACAGGAGAGAARGAAATGCATTCTGGTGAAGTGATGTGTGTGTGGGTTTTTGGGCTTTTAGCCACTTGTTCAGTGTTGTGTTCATGCACCAAGAGGACCCCCTGCAGCACAGATGTAACCGCTGGACTCACTGCTGCAGTGCCGTTTGATTTCAGTAAAACAGGAGGCAAGTCTTACCTCAGACATGAGTCAGKATGAAGCACCGGCTGAGAAAAATTYTGATGWTGCAGTTCACAGGAAGCAACTCAGCTGAGGCTGGTCATCTTCTTCTTCATCATCATCGTCGTCGTCATCGTCRTCCTCCTCATCTCTCAGGCTCAGACGTGATGTTTCGTTTCCACCATAAYTGAGCCAAACGTGCGCGGGCAGCATGCTCCCTGCTCATCCGCAGAGAGCCGAGGTTGGTTCTGTCGATCCCATTAGCTCGAACAGTCTGTTCAATAAGCTGCTTCTCCTCTGCACCGAGAATAAACCGCTCCGCTCCGCGCTTCTTCTGCGTCGGAGGAGGAAGGAAGGAAGGAAGGAAGGGCGGAAGGAAGGAACGAAGGAAGGAAGGAGCAGCAGCGTCGATGCTCGGAGTCCCCTTTTTTCTTCCAGTCGCTCCTGTAATTTATCCAAGTCCGANGTCCGAGCGGGGGATGTGATGCATGCGGTGGGGTCTCTCTCTCTCTCTCTCTCTCTCTCTCTCTCTCTCTCTCTCTCTCTCTCTCTCTCTCTCTCTCTCTCTCTCTCTCTCTCTCTCTCGACGCTGCAGGGAGGCGCAGCGCCGCGCCGTGCGCCCTGCGCTCCGCACACGGACCAACAGCACTGCCTGCTGTACTTAAAGCGGCACAGCAGAGCTCACAGAGGCGCAGCGGGCTGATTCTGAGCCACACAGGTGACCATTATCATTAWACTAAAGGGCGGCACACACACTGATGATGGCGGGAGGAAGGGAGAAGGGATGTGAGGAACGGGAGGATTCCCGCCTTGTGCGCGTTTGGATTCATTTATCTCAGSAAAAAGGTAAATTAAAACAAGTCAGGGCGTGAAAATAATGTTGTGGTGTCTCTTGTGTAATTTTGTAAATCTCACTGCCAGTTTACATACATTCACATACCAAAATAAATAGTTTCATCTTTGGTATTATTTCTTATCTTTAGAAACCAGGCTGTCCAAAACAAAACAGYAAACATTATAAATAATTTGAAACAGAAATACCAGAAGTCTACACATGCCAACCGCTGCTGACAGCAATGAGAATCCCTATTCATGTTCAGGAGCAGCTGTGGAGTGAAGCAGTTCAAGGGGGGGTTCATGGGTATTCTCCCCCAGAAAAAAATATAAAAGATATACTCAAAACTTTGCATTTTCCAGCCACCTGAAGAGCATTCTACTAACTTTTTAGGATTAATGAAATAACATAAAATCAGTATTTTAAGGTAGAACACTAAAAACAAGAYKTTAACCTGAACTTWATCCAGGGTCATAACTGAAACCTCCATTAYCCTTATKTTGTTTTCTTTTTATGCACTAAGMAAKAGTAGTTAGTCTTGAGTGCTTCAYATGATACTTTTATCACAAAATATTCTCTGCACCATATAACCTYATGTAAAGCAGGCTGAGTAATCCACAGAACAAATTACCTTCATAAACCTGAGTAACCAGTTCTATACACTGATAAAAGTGATAAAATRATGTATTTTTSTCCCCTAGATGGACGGCACTCTTAGCWTTTGTACATTGACCCTTTTCACGTGATGTCCCTCTCTTAAGAAGGTGGCCTACTCTGCCATGACGGATGTCAAAACAATGCGCGTTAATGCCTGTTTTGTTACATGAACAAGCTGAAACTGCATAAAATAAGTTCTGTTCAGCAGACCTAATCATCCTCTGATAACTGCCCTTCACTAAGTAGTTTTGTGTTTTGGCCTGCTGTTTTGCACTCTGATTTTAATCCTTTCTGGAGCGCCCCTCTCTCAAACCCTCATCCAGATGTTCGGCCATGCGTGTCTCTGCTGCGCACGGGGCTTAGATTGGACTGTTCATCCATTTTGTTTAACCTCATATGTTTTTGTGAGGAATTAGCATTACAACTGTATCAAATCTTTGCAAGCAGAAAGCACCTATGCACRATACAGTGAAGTTTTTCAGTGGAGCTGTCTAAGAGGAGCAGTAAGTAAAAGATGAATGAAGAAGTCTTGTGTGTTTGACCACGATGGGAGGGTTAGTCAAAGCTGTCTGGGTATAATCTGACTTATTATCATTTGAATGCTGGTCTGTGTCCTTGAGGGATTGGCRTGCTGACTCAACGCGGGATGACTCTGCGTATTTCAGCAGCATCAATTCATGACTTGCTTGTTTGTCTGCTCTGTCGCCCATAGTGCTGTCATACACAATTATCTTCTCTGCAAGGCGACTCGGCTGCAGACTTTGACTCAGAGGTGCACTCTCGAAATCACCAGCACGCAGTGTGGATATTACTCATACTGAATCAGACAGACAGAATGGGACAGTGGCCAAAAAACAAAAAACAAAAAAAAAAAACACAAAACTGTCTAATGTTTGAGAAAGTCAAATGGATTTTGCTGGTTTGATTTGACAAAGTGTTTTGCTGGTTGCTTCAGAAGGATGCAAAACTATATATATATATA
>NW_013952516.1:508161-517791 GCF_001266775.1 Austrofundulus limnaeus | reverse complement strand
TATATATATATAGCAGCAGCAGCTGAAGCGTGTGTGCGGGCTGAATACGCCTGAGTGTGACAAACACTGCTTTATCTCACTTTCAAATGCAGAAAACAGGAGTAAATAGAGGATAATGGGCTCTTTGTGTAAGAAAAAAAACCTCTGCTTTCTCACGGGGAAAGACGTTGGCGGAAGAAATTTTTCACATTTTTAATATCTTGTCTTCTTTCAGCGCCTGACAAATAGACACAGTGAGTCCAGACAGCAAAAAGACAAACGAAGGAAAAACTCCACCATGAAACTGATACGTTTTTTTTTTTTTCAAATCCCTGCATGATTCACGGGATTATTTATTATTTCATATCTCAAGCCAGAAAATGTTTTTTTATTATAAGGGTAAATTTATGTGGGCTCACACACACACACCAGCCCTTTGAATTCTCAGAGAAATGTCCCCACAGGAGCTCCATCAAGCTTGGAGAAAAGAGCCTCATGAGAAATATGAAGGAGCTGCAGAAAGAGCTCCATCACTGTGAGTTTTTATACATCACGATTCAAAATGTGAGTCACAAATCCTTTCAGTGTGGTGTTTAGTCATTTACACGGTGAGAAAAAAAACTTATGTTTCCTTTAGTGTGGTTTAGTTCTGAACTTTACAAAGCTCATTCTGTTGTCAGAAGTCTGTCTCATCTCCAACGCACTGTTTTTCACTTTCAGGTTTCATCAGAAAAAAGCCCCTTTAGTTTAAAACAGCTGCCTGCAGCTCTCTGTTGCACTGTTTTCAGAGAGTGGTTTTGGCTGGGTTTAAAGTGTGTTTTGAGGGACTGAGACTTTTTAAATTTTCACAAGAGCTCAGAAACAAGAAGAAGAAGAAGAGCGCACCAGAGGGAAGCACATTTGGAACAATAAACTGTCAACACTGTAACTCTATAGCTCATCTTACTGAGAGCAAGTGATATGAGTAAAACAAAAAGAGCTGGAGGTGGAAGTGAAAAGTATCAACTTGTTTTTGGAATGTGGTTTCCAATTACGTCTGTGTGCTACTTTACTTTTCAGTTTTTTCTTTGATAATTACGAAATTCTTCTATGGAAGCCCATTTCCGCCACGCTGATAAAATAAATGAATAAAACTTGTATCTCATAATTATGACTTAGCTATCTCATAATTATGAGATAGTATCTCATAGTTATGACTTAGCTATCTCATAATTATGAGATAGTTAGCTATCTCATAATTATGAGATACTATCTCATAATTGTGACGTAGCTATCTCATAATTATTAGATACAAGTTTTATTTTTTTATCAGGGTGGTGGAAATGGGCTTCCATATCTTTCAGATTCTGCGTAACCAGCCAAGAGTTTCAGAATGAACTATGGCTTTGTTACGGAGCCCGCGAGGGGACACAGGGGGATTTTTTTTCCTTTTGCGTTCCCACGCAATACCTTTGCGTTCCCTCACAATACTTTGCGTTCCCATGCAAAAGATTGTTTTGTATATGAACTGAATTAAATCTGACTTTTATTTTGAAATATCCGGTTACCAGAACAGGATGTGTCGTTACAAGTTCGTGAAAATGACATTGATGTTGCGTGGCTGTACTGTGTTAAAATMTCGACATATGACATGAGCGKCTGTGTGATAYACAGTATTCATTCTGAAGCTGAATTAAAGCAGTAGGCTAACTCGCTAATGGTGAACATGTGAGTTTGCTAATAAACCGGCAGGCACAACAGTGATAAACTACTTTTGCGAGGTAATGCAAAAGTATTGCGAGGTAACACAACACTATTGTGTGGGAATGCAAAAGAAAAAAATCTTCCATGTCCCCTCACAGCTCTGTACTTTGTTGACTTTAGGAGCATGTGTGAATTTATAATTAAAGAAAAAGTTCCAATTTTTAAAGTGGAATTCTACGAAAAGGGTTTGAACTATTAATKTCTTACCTGTTGAGAGATATTTGAATGACCTCATTTTTGAGAAATTGAGTTTAAATCTGAGAGCTATATATTGGCGCCTTTAATTTTTAAAAAATTAATTTTGACATGGGAGATTTTCTCTGACAGCATTTCCAGGTCTAAAATCATCACTAACTATAGAAAGATTATTCCATATTTGACTATCTTTATTTCAAAAGTGTAATTTATTAGACTAAATTATAAATGTGGAAGCTGGGAACAAAGCGAGCCAACGTGAGCAGAGATGAGCAACAAAATAATGTGCACCACTAAGACTGCAGTTACRCAGGCCATGATTTTCAAAAATGGCTAAATGTAGCTGCACGGCTCGCTGGTCACTTGCAAGTATTCAGAGTACAGTGAGACTGCAAAGGAAAATCWGCCTATTTGTTCAGCAGTTTTGAGTCACCCACTAATCAGTCTGCCAACAATTGCAGCTCAGAGAGATTTCACCTTCAGGCACCACTCAAAGATTAGATAATAGTTTGAAATCAGATCAACAACTAAACAGAGAAAGAACAAACAGATGCCATTTATAAACTCACAAACTCAAAGAGATTACAGTGATATGATGAAAAGATTCTGTTCAAAGCTCCAAACTGAGCTCTGACTTTGAATGCAGTTAATTGGTCCACCACTGTTTTTCTTACAGTGAGATGTCCCAAACTGTGACGAGTACACAGAAAGTTTGGATCTGAATTTAAAGGAATCAGGAAAAAATAAATCTGAGTGCACAGAAACAGATGTTCCTTTGGATAATAATCCAAAGCATACCAGCTGCCTGGTCAAGGAAAAAATGTCTGGCTTTGCAGGAGAAGAATCAAAGCCTTGTGACTGGCCCTCCCAGAGCTTTGACCTAAAGCCCACAGACCACCAGTGGACTGCAAAATAAAAAAATTAAAAAAAGAGTTGATACTCAAATATTTGGATGAACTGAAAGCTTTAAAAACTGAAATGTGATGGGAAGTTTCAAGGCGTACTGTATGTTGCCATATTAATGTGAATTAAATGTTAGGTTTAGTAGCTTTTTTTAAAAAAGCAGAAGTAAAAAATATATTTCTCAAGAAAGAGAGTTGTTCAGAACAGATTTATCCAGAAAGATTGTGTGAGCAGCGAAAGAGACGACAGGGAATGGACTTTGGCAAGATGAACAGGTTTGATGGCAAAGATGAGTAGAGCGCAGGATGAAGAGGACTTGGCTGAAGATGAGGATGGTGAGGAACCATATGAGGACTGAGGAGAGTAAATTGGCTGTCACATGATGCATCTGAGGCACAGACAGATCCATTTACTAAAACAGTAAAAAGTGTGTCCAACAGTGTTTAGAATTCACTGCATGAAGAAAATCTGACAAACACTTAAGAAAAGGCTACAAAGGAGCCAAAATTGTAGGAATCCACCTTTTTCCAAATATGGTCTTYTTTTCATTGGTCAAAGCACCTGCATCAATGGCTTTAATCTCTACACAGTCACAAAGATCATCCACATGCATATTTGTATTTGATTAAATGGAGGAAATTCTGGCCACTGATAAAACAAAAAAAAAAAATCAACAAATTTCTTCACAAAGGAAGAGGTGTCTCACATCAAGATTTGTCTGGCCCAACAATGCACTAACATGTTGCCCAGTTCCACAAAGAATAATGGTCCTTGGGTGGCCCAGATGTGATTCTCAGAGGTGGTCTATGCATGAACCAGCACCAAATGAACCAAACCACAACTGAGCCATTTGTGGTATTGACCGTTTTGGGCCACATAAACCAAACCTCAATTGGCCCAATTGTGACATTGACAGATTTAGGCCACATCAAACCACAACATGGCCAGTTGTGGTATGCCATCTTAAAACAGTGCCATCCTTGCCAGACCTGGCACACATCCGGCTGTCAAACTATTTGTCAGGCCTGCAGTTAGCAGTGCCAGCTTCACACCAGATCTGGCCCACACCTGTCAGCTATGTGGAGTACATGAGAAGCTCACAGCAGCACGACTGGATGCAAATATTTTTCAGTCCTTCTGAGCTGCAGAATTTAATGTAAGCTTATCTCCATAGGGACAGACTTTGTGCAAGACAATGAAGACAAAAACTGCAATCAAAGAGCACAGAGGGTCCTGATGCTGCAGCTGTAGACTCAGGCTGAGTGGGCTAAAACTGCTTGGGTTCTTGCCCAAAAACACCAAGRGTATGAGCTTCTGCACTGTTCTAATTACATCTTTAAAAAAGCCTGAAATATCTTGATAATGGATTACAGCCTTTTTTTAACATAAGGATGGAAAAGGGGGAAGTACAACATTCATGTCATTATTGTAATTTTCAGATGTAATTTTATTTTTGTTTCTGATTGTTTATAGTATTGTTGCTGGCCTCTTTCCCTCAGAACATATTGATGGGAACAAGAGTGACGTCCTCCCGGTTTGACACATTTACAACGTGACGCATGAATTGATTGTGTTTTTCTCTGCTGTGGTTATCATGACTGACAGATGGACCAAAAAAACATCCTCTCTGGAATATTTCTCATTGATTTGAAAACAGAAATAACACAATCAATAACTGTTGGTAGTGAACGGCCTGTTTGACTTTTCACTATCACTCTGCAGGCAGCTTTTTGGAAGCAGCTTCAGTTACATAAGCTACTCTTTCTGCTTCATTTGAGAATCATCCTTTCTGTGTTTTAGTCTCTCAGTAGTGTGTGTTTATAACGACTCTTGGTTAAATTCAATACCATAAAGGCAAACAGTGGAATTATTAAATCTCATATGGAAAAAGGGACTTCTTTTTTCCCTTAATATCATTTTGTTAAGAGTCAGCAATTTAAAGATCCCCTTTTAAAGTGAAAATCTAAAATAAAAGCTTTAATTTAAGCCTCTGTTTGTTTGTTTTTTATCTGATATAAGGAAGAGTGAGACTAYAAGTCAACACTGTTCTTTCTTTAGTTGTAAACTATAAAGCCCATGGAGGCGATGAACAAAGAAACCCAAACTCTCTTGTCATGCAGTTTATTTTTTATTTAATCAGAAGAGCCATTGCATATTAAACAAAAATACAACCTGCAATTGTGCTAATTTTGGTATGTTAGATCAAATGATAATCCATCATGGGAGAAGAAGTGGAGCTAGTTGAGGAATATACCTCATTGTTCATCTGGACAACAAACTGGATACTTAACAGTGAAGCAGTCAACAAGAAAGGACAGAGCAGACTGTACTTATTGAGGGAACTAAGATCCGTAAATGTTGCAGATCTTCTATAAGTCTGTTGTTGAGAGCGTCATCTCTTCTGTAGATCTTCTATAAGTCTGTTGTTGAGAGCGTCATCTCTTCTGCCGGCATCAGAGCCAGGGACCTAAAAAGGCTAAACAACCTGATGAAGAAGGCTGGTTCTGTTCTGGGGATGACTGTGGAACCTCTGGAGATGATGGTGCAAAGAAGGATTTTACATAAAATCAAAAAGCTTGTGGACAACCCTGACCATCCTTTTCATGAGACTGTCATAGAAAAACAGTGTCTTCATTCGGAGACTTCTTCAACTTTGTTGTAATACAGACCACTACAGTAGATCTTTCTGGCCCACAGCCATTAACATCTACTGTACAATAAATTTAATTAGTTACTACAACATTTAATTTCCCTTTGGGATCAATAAAGTGTTTTTGGATTTGAATTTGAATTGAACAGAACTGGGCCAAGAATAGAGCCTTGTGGAACACCTACAGAGTGGTTACAACCAGAAGATTTGATCCCACCAAAAAATACGTACTGTTTTCTGTGTTAAGAAGGAACACAGGACGGAATGAAAACAAGTATTTGGTGAAATAGATGCCACCCCCTCCCCTCCACACACACCCACACACATGGAGATAATTCTTTAATTTGATAATTGTTGAGTCACTCTCAACAGTAAATTCAGACTAATCCACAAATGCTGACTACTTTAACCCCTTCAGTGTGTTTAAAGGCCCTTTATTATTATTCTCATTTCTCATTTAAATTTTTATCAAACATGATAAGAATACAGAATATTCGGCTGTTCTGTGCGTTGTGATCAGTTTATGACTTTGTTTTTCAGTCCATGCATGCCGGACTGTGCAAGACATGAAATGCCTTTTTGGGCAGCGTGTGACACACTGTGTTGTGGTGTAACAACACAGTGTGTTGTGGTGTAACAAATAGTGAGATAGCTTTTGGCTTATCCGATTCTCGGGAAATAAAAATGATGAGAAGAAGCAAAGTGGAGTGGGATTCACTTAGGTAGCAGTTCTCATCTTTTAAACGCGGTGACAACTGCTGGTATTAATAATTCAACGAGCTTGCTGAAAACTTTCAAAACTATTATGCATTATTTAAAAGGCTTGCTGAATTCATCAAAGAAATCTTTTAATTAGTGGGCTTTTTTAGGCATACGGTTGAAATCTGTGGCAGTTCCGCTCCAACCAATCAGAGGGATAAAAAAGAATTTTTATTGTAGATTTTAAAGGCACAGAAATGTTCTGCTGCGAAGGCTGAGGCTGTGAAATCAGCCACGTGCTGTAATTGCTATTCAGGAGGCGTCTCAGTGTTGCTGCTGTGGCGCAGGATAATGTCACTAAAGATCTTTCAKTCATTATGAAAAAATAATGATTAGTTCATTAGGCTTCATTTGATCCCTTTGTCGCTTTTGCCGGTTGTGTGTCTGGCACAGCTGTTTTGGGGCCATTTTTGGTCCTCAGCCTGCTGTCAGCRTCACAAACAAATCACAATGAGTTCTTCATGTTCTCCCTCATTATCTGCCTGTTTTCTTCATTAGTGTGTAAGTAGTGGTGAAATTTTCCACTAATAAACATCAAATATTCTGCTGCGGTGTGCCTAATTTATTAACAGCTCGAWTTTCACATTCACATGCAGACAATGTTGTCATCAAAAGTTTACATACGYCCATCCTGAGTGTGAATGTCATTTTAATTTTGGGGCTTTTATTGATTTATTTGAACTCTCTTTACACAATGGAATGATTATATAACATATGAGCCGAATGATTTTTAAGAACRAGTGTGTAAGTTTGAATTWATTGATTTTTCCTTTTTCACAGASGGTCAAAATTAGGCGTACACCTCATTAAAAATGGGTTGAATGTCCTTTAACACAATGTTGCTCAGACACACACTTCTGCTTTTAGGAACAAGAGACGTCCTATTGGCTCAAAGAAACTAAAACAAGTACTGGTTAATAATAATAATAAAAAAATAAAGAACTGAAAACAACAGACATCTAGAAACTGACAAAGATGTACATRTGCCTTTCAGTAGCTGTACTTTATGGTCCCTCAGAGCTGATAAAACCGTCTGAAAGCTCTGTCTCTTTCCTTGTGTTTGTACCGACTTTCATCTTTACAATTTAATGATTATGTGTCACATTGAGTGACAACAAAGGCAAAAACAAGAAATATGACATCTTTTATTCAGTGTGATTTTTAGCTGTAAAAACTTTTGATAATCTTTAGACATTGTTCATTGGTAGCAAAAAAATAAATTAAATTAAAAAGACTAGTAAAGGCATCACGCTGTAAAATATTGTCTTTTTATCCATGTTGTTGCAGTGCAGGTGCACACACCATAATAAGTCACACAGACACATTTGACAATAGCAAAGCAGCATGTTGGGAGACAAAAACAAAGAAAACCTGTCATTGTTTGGTTAACTCAAATGAGTCTGTTTATTTTATCAGGAAGCATACTGTCATAGCGCCGTCACACAAGGCCTTAAGTAAAGGTGCAGTTCATGGCAAAGAGTTGTTTATTCGGTCATTGAGTCGTCTTTTATGAGACAAAACTTAATTTGATGAATTTTATTGTTTTAAACATAAAATGAGTTGGAAGGAAGTCAGAGGCCTCAGTCAAAAACATCAACTTTGTTCATAATTCACTGATATTTTTATGAATATTAATGTCTTACTTTACGCACTTTGTTGTGAGTATCAACTATAGATTTGTTAATTAAAAAATGAAAACTGCTTAATTGTGTAAACCAATGAGAACGATGCTTCCTGATGGAAACCCCATGTATTTATTTGTTTATTGTGCACTGCATCGCCCTAAGACACAGGAAGAACATTTTTACTGGTTAAAACATATTCTCAGTTGTATTTTGTCTATTCAGGAAATTGCAGAATATTGAGTAGTTTACCTGAGATTAATCACAAAACTTTGTTACAGTAAATCCAACATTAATCTCTCTGAGTTCATGGCAACTGGGACCACAAACTGAAAAAGGCAGTCAGTCAGTTTAGGTATCTATTTACCTTAAAGTGTTTAAATATCAGTTTATGTCAGCGTGTGTTAGATAAAGATAAATAAAAACTTGATTTTGAAGAAGCTGTTGAGCGACAGCTCGGTWTTGTCGCCGCTGTTCATTTCAAACGAGCCCAGGAGAACTGACCCACTTYATGGTGCAATTTGTCTCACTGACATCCCCTGTCACTTGTGTCTTTTTCTGCTGCTGTCACCATAAATAAGTTCAGATGACCTAAAAAAAAAGACAGAAAGATGGTGTCTGCCTTTTCTTCTGAGGACGCCATAAAATCAATAAGGATCAACAGGAAATGGCAATCCAGTCCGGCTGAACGCTTTAACCTGATCAGACTCTGAATGAGCTGGTGGTAAAACTCAAACTGAATCTAGAAAAGCTCTGTTGGTGTGAATGTTAATGCCTTKAAGGGTCTGCAGGATGAACATTAACTGAGATTGATGCTAATGTGGATGCACCRTCTCAAGCGTAGGAGTCATCATTTGCAAATTTATGAATTCCAATAATGTTCATTGTTTACACGTGTGCCTGCAGGTGAGCTTTCTGCTGCAGGTTTCAATGGGACTGTGCTAGTTAACGTGCTGATTAGCCAGGTATCGCACATTGTAAACACATCAACATGTCTCCATTGATTACACGCTCCCGTGCGCCACGGTGGAATTGACTGCATTTCTAACAAGCTGCTGGAGTCAAATCTTACAGTGAAACAGAGTAATGAGGCCAAGAAGTGGCTGTACGAGGAATAAACATAAAGTGCTTAAAGATGAGGAACAAAGGTTTAAGATACAGACCTTGAAAATGTATTTGAAAAGAAAAAATATACAGCTGAATTCTGCAGGGTAAGTGTTGGCAGACATGCGAAAGTCACATTAACCTTCAGCCAAATTAAATTCGCAGCAATATGAAAAACCAGACTGGATATTCTGAAGTGACCTCATTAGCTCTTAGGTATTTTTGTCACACACACACACACACAAAAAAAAAAAAAACCCAAGAAGTGGGAAAATGTCTTTCTCGGTGCACAGAAGTTATTCCATGAAAGAAAACAGATTTTTATAACAACACCTGCAACATCTATTCTACCTTTGTTCTGTGAAATCCTATGAGCTTCTTTGCGGGAAGTTCCTTTTGACTGAGAAGCAGAACTGCAGCTCTCTTATGACTCCCTTCAGGTTTCCAGAATCAAAACATCCTCTGCACAAGAGAAGTCATTTTTGGGAAAGTGATCACTTCTGTGTGGAGCAGCTCAGGCACATTGAGCTGGAGATGACTTCGGCACATCATGATCTCAGACTTCGCTATTGAGCTCAGTCACAAGACTTTTTTATTTGTTTGAAGACAAACATTGTGTGTGTGTGTGTGTGTGTGTGTGTGTGTGTGTGTGTGTGTGTGTGTGTGTGTGTGTGT
>NW_013952516.1:501822-507192 GCF_001266775.1 Austrofundulus limnaeus | reverse complement strand
GAGTTTGTATGTAATGTATGAATATAATATACAAGTTTCACTTTTTAAATGGAATTACTGAAATAAATCTACTTTTTCATGATATTCTAATTTTATGACCAGCACCTGTACATATTATTACATCATTGCCAGAAAGGCAGGTGGTCATGAATAGGAAGTGCCATGAACTCACTCTGCAAACCATTTCTCGAGAAGAAAGTAATGGCTGAGTCACATTTTCAATTTTGTCGCTTTATTAGCAGCAGGATGTGAGGTCTGTTAAGTGAAAACTGTTCAGTGCATGCAAGTTCTTAACAGTCTGAAAAAAAACTGGGCAGAAGAAAAAAAATAATTAAACTAAAAAAAACTTTTCAGTGGAGTGCACTGTAGCACGTACGCCTCAAAAGCTTCTATCTGCATATGAATACACAGCAAAGTAGATCCATTAGCATTTGAATGAGCTGAAAGGGAGAATCTAAGTAAACAAAAATGCTCAGACTCTGGACTTTACTTCTAGTTAAAAAATTAAAAAAAATCTGTGTTTTGTTAGACCAAGCATATATTTCAAAATCTAAAACATACTGCTGCCAGACGCTCGTCTGCTTTGTTCCATCTAAAATCACCAAGGCTTTGTCTGAAATACTTTCCGATTGTTTATAGGCTGCTTTCATGACACACTTAGACAATGAATCAGTTCTGCCATGGAGCCATGCAGCTAAATGCAAATCAAAGAAACCACAAAAGAAAGCAAATCATCACCAGTAAAGATGGTGGGTGAGCGTTTCAAATATTTATTTCAGCAAAATTGAGAATGTCCTTCATGTTGTTCAGCAGCTGCATTGAAAGTAAGTAAATGTGTGCGTGTTGTCAGACAGTTAGGCTACACCAGAAAGCAGCACAGGAAAAAAACAAGCAGTGGTAAACCAGATGAATTATAAACAGCTCAGTTTTGTTTTTTTCTTCAATGCGTTGTGATTTGCAGGGAGATGCAAAATCTTTTAGAACAATCAAGCTGGCACATTAAAAATCGAATTTATTTGTGGGCGCTGACTTGAACAGAAAGAATCTGATGAATACATGAAATGGAATACGTTTAGCAAAAATTACAGAATGAGAATAATTTTTATTTTTATCATTTTATATTTTGTTTAATCCTTTAAAAAGCATTTAGTTCTTTAAGATTAACTGGCTGTCTTGCATGAACATTCAACATCTTTTTAGTAAAGTTTAAAGGAGTTTAAATGTTTTTAAAGTGGAGTTCGGTGGAAAAGTTGCAAACAATGTATCATACAAAAGATCTTTATCTGGCATGAGAAACTTCCATCCATTTAGTATTTTTTAAACGCGTCTTCCTTTCAGGGTCACGGAGGTCACTAGTGAGCATATCCACTGTGCGATGGGCCTGGACACCCTGGACAGGTGACACTTTTCTTCCATATTTGTTTTTTTGTGATGTTTTTCACTTGAACCTGCGCGTTTTTTCCCAGAAAAGTGAAATCTTCTCTGGTTCAGTGGCAGAAGCTTAGTGATGCTTTAGTCCTGTGGTTCCAATGTGGAGCTCCTCAAATAAAGTTGATTTAATTTCTAAAGAGAACTTTTATCAAGGAGGACAAAATGGTTTGTTTCTCTCATGCAGCCGACTTGTTCCGCTCTTCGTTTCCTTCAAGGATGCAGGAAAGGTTGCTGACACTGAGTGATTATCAATGAAGTCCTTCAGAGTTTATGAAGCTTTGGAATTTGCATAACTTAKCCTTTTCTTTGCTGCTTATTACTGCAGTGTGTGTGTGTGTGATGAAAACAAGCACCGGCAGATTTCATAGTCCTCTGCGAGATTTACTTCCATAATGAAGAAAAGGGAAACCTGAAGGGGCTCAGCTGCTAATTTAGCTCATCGACTGGCACAAATAAACGCCTTTACGCTGCACAACATGATTTAGATAGTGACCCATCTCCCCATTCGCTGCTCATTCAGGCTCACAACCTCCTCCTCTCTCCTGAGTGTGGCCATTAATTTACTTCCCCCTGGGCTGCACTGTCTATAGCTATTGATCACACAGTGCTTCCAGTGCTAATTTAATGCCCATAATAAGTTCTGTCATGGAAGAAGCAGTGAGGGAGTATTGATCAACGTACAGTTGTGCTGAGAGCGCCACAGCAGCTCTCTATGACAGGGGAGTAATTATCTTCCAAAAGCTCTTAGAGCCTCAGCTCTGCTGTCCTCTGCCTGAAGTGTTTCTGCAGCTCAGTGTGTTAACCACACAAAGCCATCAAAAGCTCACGGTTATTGGCTCTCAGCGTGTGTGTGTGTGCTGATGAAGATGATAGACGGCGCACATGAAAGTGGTGGCCTGATTTTACACTCAGATATTGGTCTTAGTTCAAAAACATGCCTCAGACTCAGATTTATTATCAGTTAATACCTCAGAAAAATGCTGCTTCACAGAAACACACTGACTGAAGAATAAAAACACGCGTGTGGAGACAGGTTTGTGTCCCTACAGTTTACTATTGTCTAAAAGTATGAATAAAATAGATTAATGATGCATTTGAGCAGATCTGATTAATCACCAGTTACAAAAGAAAAGCAGGTAAAGAAGTTATGGTTTTAATCTCATTATAATGCAGAACCTCTTCCCTGAAAAAAACAATTTATTTTTGCTGCTTTGCTGCCACCAGGTGGCCATAATCCAAATTACACAAAGAAAAAAATAAAATCCTTACATGAGCACCAAACACAAATACTATTAAGTGCATTACCAGACAAGTTAATAACTAAAGATTAGATAAATCAGTTTGTGTTTTCTTTAGTTCAGTTACTAAAACGTAAACCAGTAACCTGTTACAACCTGCTGTATTTTTTCTTCACTCAATTACTAATATGCCTACAGTTTTTCATTAATCTACACTTCATAAAGTCACAAACAAAGTGAGGAGAAAACATGGAGTTTATTTAATCTTTTGATTAAAATAAGCCMCCGATGACAGGACCACTCATTCTTCACTCAATCATCCTTCCACTGATGGAACAATAGTTTGATTTTAGCCTGAGAGATGTGCATGATATACCCTTAATTAAAAAAATTACAAATATACAGTTATTTCAAGTTAGATAGTCAATACAAAAAAGCACTTTTGATAGTGTTTGTCTCACAGACAGACACTGTTTGGCTCCACGGTCAAACGGCTGAAGTGAATAATTTATCTGATACTGGGTCATCAAGATCCAAAGCATGCAGGTCCAGTGATGAAGTTACAGATTTTTTTAAGCCTCTGAGGGTTAGAAATATCAAGAAAAGGGGAAAGCAAAAAGTTAACTCAAAGATTAAAAAAAGAAATCAGCAAATAAGTGCACAACTCACTCACCTGAAGAAGTGATCCCTTTTTATTACTTATCTCATGAATGGCACCAAGTGGGATCCACACTATAGAGACTAATGAGATGGTMCAGCCCACCAGTTCTGCCCACAGTGGGTATGTGTACGTCCCGTAGTGAGGAGGAGTGTAATGAACAATGCTGGAGATCAGTATGCACTGTGCAGAGAAAAACAGCTCTCAACATCTGATTCAGCTTAGATTTTAATCAGAAAGTTAACAGGACTCACCAACAGGAGATGCTTGGAGTTCTGCCCCGCATCCTCCTGACCACTAAAGAGAGCCGAGAGACACCTGACACACAGAACAACTTCTGCTGCATGTTAAACCAGTTAGTGCCAAATAAAATAAAACACGCTTGAGTCCGAAGCTTTGGATCATAACCAAAACATCTGAGATTACACCTAATGTGGAATTTTGCCAAAGATCCAGCACACAGCCACAAGTTCAAAGAAAACCGGGAACACAAGGGAAACCACAGYGGTGCAGTGGTCCATCAGATGGAACACGTAAACACCTCCCTAATGAGGAGGAGAGACAAATGACCAAATGTAGGCTACACTATATCAGAAAGGTTTCTGGTTGTAACTTAGTCACATGAGGGATCCCCAGAAGAAAGCAGACGATGCACACAATCAGGATGAGCAGCTCCTCTCTTTTCAGAACTCGCAGGATTTTAGGTCCAAACTCGTCCTTTAAGAAAGTTATACCAACCTCCATGTTGGCAAACTACAGAAACAACTTGGTTTTATTGTGAGCTCTGCATTTTCACTAAGGACTGAGACTTATCATCAGACTTAAACATGCAGTTTTATGTTAATGCTTAGACATATTGTCCCAAGTCGACTGGTTTGAGGAGGTGAATACCTGACTGTCGAGGCCACGACACTGCAGCAGGAAGAAGAACAGCGGGGACCAGAGCTGAAACACAGGCTTGGTGGAAAGGACCTCAGGGTACACAACAAACACCAAACCAGGACCTGAGACACAACAAAATCTGTGATGAGACAATTACATTACTGACCAAAACAGCTAAAAATCCATCATATCTCTCAAACATAACTAAGTCCACAAATCAGCACAAGCTAACCTCTCACAGATGTTTCATCTGTGAGGTGATAGATGTGTAAATAATACATTTGGCTGGAATGTGCATCACTTGTTTAGTGGCCTTTAAAGAATATTTATTAGATTCACTCACCACAGCTCAGCATTTAACACTAAAACATTAAATAAAGAAAAACTTTCCTAACAAAATAATTCAATTTAGACAATAAAAAAATGAAATAAACATGTTCCAGTTGTGACTCAAAACTACATAATCAGATTTATGTTTAAATCCATGATCATTCAGTCCATTTTATTCTAATTATAATTTAAGTGAAATCCTGGAACATAGATATTTGTTGTTATTATTATTGAATAGAGAGCAAATAACTACCAACCTTATATTAGCCCATTTTAATCAGCTTTGATCACGCTTCACAAGGCACATGCTCTGATGATGACAAAATAATCAAGAAAAAACGAGCTGCGGTTTCCAACAAAACAAAGAAAAGGCGGAGCCRTGTTCAGATAAAACTGTGTTAAAATGAACATGACTTCATTTCTTCATGATTTGTAAATCAAAATAAAATAAAATAAAGACACTTATTCCTCCAACATAAAAACACTAACTGTGACAGGACAGTTGCATCATCAGTAAGCAACATGGCTAAATGACTCTTGATGAGTCAGCAGTTTGTTCAACGTTTCACACATTATTCTTACTTTGGCAATGATTTCTGCAGTAAATGTTTAAGAGCAGCAGAGACTCTGACTGACTGAACGAACGCTGAGCTTTACTGCATGGAAAATAAATCTTATTTTGAGTTGATATCTAATCTGTACTTTTCACCTCTTCCCCATGACATCACAAGGGAACATCAGCTGGCTGGCTGGATGGCTGGCTGGCTGGCTGGCTGGCTGGATGGATGGATGGATGGATGGATGGATGGATGGATGGATGGATGGATGGAT
>NW_013952516.1:498765-501812 GCF_001266775.1 Austrofundulus limnaeus | reverse complement strand
GGAGGGAGGTCTGGGGCTCCCTTCTGAAGCTGCTGCCCCCGCGACCCGACCCCGGATAGGGGGAAGAAAATGGATGGATGGATGGATGGATGGATGGAAAGAAGGAACCTGGACTTAAATATTCATCGTTTTAACAACAGGCTGGTTTAATTAGTGATCATGGTAACCAATTCTGAGTGTGGGACACATTTCTTTCTGGACTTCAAAACTCAAACAATTTTTTTTTCACTGTAACTGTTTCCAGAAGCTAGACCCAGCAGGTTCAGAACCAGAACTGTCTTGCTGTAAACCAACAACACAAACAACTTGTGCTGACACTGTTTGCACAGCTGGGGTAAGTCTAAACATGTCAACAATTACAGTTTTTAACCTTTAGAAAACTCTCCTGACACTGAAATATTAAACAGCTGCTGGCTCTGAGTGATGCTGCTTCTTATGAGGAAAATCAACATTTCACATGAAAGTTTAACTATAAAGATCTGTGAAGAACAAAAATCTGTTCTAACCTAAAATGCGAAACAAACAAAAGGAATACTCGAGAGGCAAATTAAACTAAACACAGCTCCTCACAGCGACTAAATGTGCAACATTTAAACATAATGAAGCCAGTCAGGTCAGAGTAAAAACTTTCAAAGGAAAGAAYTGTTGAATCTCACCATCTGCAGCTATGTTCTCCACTGGGAGATGATGAATGTGAGCCATGTAGCCAGCAGCTGAGAAGATCACAAATCCAGYCAGGATACTGAACGAGTTGGTCACATCCCTGAAATCACAAGAGCAATGTAAAAACTCACTCAACTTAAAAGTTGAAGGCATAAAACTGATTTTCAAAACAACAAAAAAATTCAATTTTTACCTGAAAATGTTGTTGTTGAACTTGTCATAACTTGCCATTGAAATCATCGAGCCAAATGCAATTCCAAGTGAATTAAACACGTGGGCCGCTGCATTAATCCAAACCTGTTACGATCGAAGAGAAAATGAAAAATAACTTTTTATTTTATTAGCAGTTTTATTTAGTTTAGTTTTAAAGCCTTTGGAAACCATTTCTATACATCCAAATAAAGTATTTTTTTATTGTTAAGAGCTATCTGCAACAGGTAAGACATTATTTGTCTATAATCTTTTCACAGAACTCCTCAACCTATCTAAAGTTTTTTTTCATTTCTTCTGACACAAAAAACTATATTTTGACAAGAAATGCTTCAATCTAATATACATAGGTGTATTAAATGTTTGTGTTTTGATAAAAAGAGGCAAAATAAGTATAAAACTGACAGTATTTATTTCACAAAATAGCAACATGTAATCAAGTTTAAACTGTTTTTGTACCAGCTTACACTAGCGTCATTATAATCAGTCTGTGTGTTGTTTTCTCACCTTCACTTCAAACAGTTTGCTCCAAACGGGTGTCACAAAATACAGGACACCCTCTTTAGCTGCACGTTATTGATGAGCAGAGCAAACAGGATGAAGTACGGAAACACTGCAGTAAAATACACAACCTATACGACACAAACAAGTAAAAATGAAGGATGTGTGCAATTAAATGTGCTTTTTCTCAAGTATATTACCACCGCTTCTCCCTGAAAATATTGTTTTATGATCAATTATTTTTTTTGCATGAATAATAGTTTTGATGAAGCRTACACACACAGACAAACAGCCGCTGTACTCACCTTCCCAGCTGATCTGACTCYCATATGCATAAATAAATGATGGCCCAGGTAATAAGAAGATAGCCAAATAGTTCCCAGCGGAGGCCTGTGACTTCTTCAATGCCATTAGTCTTCTCTAGAAGCTTGTGACTAGAAAGATGCAAACAGATGGGATCATTTGTGTGTCAAAAAGCTGAGGAAAGCTTTCATTATTAAAGATAAAGACGAGRTTTAAAAGGTGTAAACACGTCAATCAATCATAAGGTCCTGAGAATGTTCTCAATGGAAAAACTGCTGGCTTGGAGATTGCAGGTGAAAGGCATTTCCGGGGAAACCACTGGAGCAGTTTTCAGTAACRACCCAGGTGCTGTTGCAAGACGCCCAGGGTAGAGCGGCTCCGAATGAGCTGAACAGATAATAAAGGGCCCAGCTCATGAGGACGTTATAGTAGGTGGAAAACACAAYGGAGATGACAACAGTGGCCAGAGCCACACCTGCAGAGTGATACGTAGAGGGACGGWGGGCAAAGTGACAGGCAACACTCAGAAATAAAATATGTTATTGTCTAATAAATATAATAAAAACATTATTTATCATCAGTTATTTTAGACCCTGGATGATAGTTGCAGGTGCGGTTCAATTAATCTAAGATAGATGGCAAAAAGTCAGCCTCAGATAAGAATCTTTCACTTTATGCATCTTTCTGATCAAACAAACTAAAAACAAAACAGAGAAGACAAAATCATTCCAAAAATATTTTTTCCTTTCCACCTCTTTGGACGCCCAGATGCAGAAAATGAAATAACTAAGAAGGTGGATTCAAGCAGAAATTTAAATGTGAGTGTGTGTGACTGGTGATCACATTACTGCAAACCAAAAATAAGTTGAACAGTAAAATAATCCAGGAAAACAAATCTGTTTGTGGCTCTTATTTAGTACAGAGAATTAACCAGAAGAAAATGAGTGATAAATAAAGTGAAAAATATTTTGACTGGATAGATTATCTTGTTTTGTAAAGAAGAAAGGAAAAAAATAGTGTTTAGTATAATATTGAAACCATTTTTATAATTAATAATTGTTGATGGGTGAGACGTCCACTTAAGAGAGAATAAGAATCAGTTTTCTGCGCATATTTGAATTAATTGATTTCTACATGAGGGTAAAAAAGATGATTCTGTCTGATGTTCATTCCCATAAGAGGAGTCACTCACCTTTTAATAGGGGGCAGATCTTGGTGATGGCATGCATTGGTCCTAGACGAGTTTACTGCCCAATAACAAACTCCATGAAGAGCAGAGGAATGCCACACCGGAGCACCATGGTCAGGTAAGGAATGATGAAAGCACCTGAAGCAACACTTTAAGATCAATTAGTTTAGTTTGGAATAAT
>NW_013952516.1:490787-498657 GCF_001266775.1 Austrofundulus limnaeus | reverse complement strand
ACCGAAGCGCAGATTCTGTTTCTAATGTAGTATCAAAGAGTTGCCAGCAGATGGCGCCATCGCCGGTTTTCCGCCTCGGAGCTACCCTTCCAGGTGCTGCACGAGCCCTTCCGCTTTCCGTACAGGAATGCAGCCGCGGCATTACGTCACTCATTCTTTCAGAGGAGACAAGAAAGGCGACTCCGCCAGCGGAGATTTTCAGGTCGCTGTTTTGTGTGGMGGTTTAAATTAATTTATGCTTTCCCCTCGACGCGTTCAGAACAGGCAGTTTGGGCTGAAAAATTCTCATTTCGCTGCTTCAAGGATGAAAATTTTGTAAAAGGACCCGAAAAAGGATAACAATAAATCTCGACGACGCTTTTTTTTTTTTCGGAGAGTAAATGGAGGAACCAGACAGTGAGTCTTTTTATGTTAAATGTAGAACGAAAGCGAAGTTACTTAATGTTTCTGCTTAGCATAAGTGAGTTTAAGACCGTTTTGACAAATGTAAAATGTATTTTGTTGGAGTTTCAGTGTGACGGCGACGATCAGCTGTATACTACGCGGTAATTTTAGAGCGTTTAAATTTCTTTACGTGCCTCATTTAGACTGTRTTTTTGTTCCTTTCCAGATAATTGTTACTGTGCGGGCTGTGGAGGAATAATTGAGGACTCGTTTCACATGAAGGGGCTGCAAGACACCTGGCACAGCTCCTGCTTTCAGTAAGTGAGCCAGCCAGGTGCTGCATGGCGCACCTAAACGAGAAAGGACATGTGTGTTTTTATTAGAAAAAATAAAGCAAATAAAGGAGGGGAGCTTTGACAGTGACGAATTTTCAGCTGACTGCTTTTTCTTGTTTTCATTGTTCACCCTAGTGTATTCTGAAGAATCTCAGAAACTTGTTTGTGCGCACAGGTTTTTGTGTTTGTCACTAAAGTGGTGGTGTTGCTCTCCAGAAGACTTTGTCCTTTGTGGGCTGAGGTTTAATGATTGCCACAGAGGAGATGCTGAGGTCTCTGCTTGTCACAGGTCACTGCTCCTCCACAGTGAACCATGTGTGCACGTCATTCTGATGAAGCACTGTTTTCCACGGGGCTGGCAGTTTCCTTGATTTTAACTCAACATAAAGTTGGGTGGAATCGTTTTAAAATGGTTCTAAAACAGCTGCTGGACACAACATGTGACATCTGAGTTTACAGCAGGATCACAAAGGTGTGCATGTGATAGGAAAAACTGGCCTGGGCATAAAAACACACAAGTAGCTTGCAACAGTAGTTTTAGACAAATTAAATAGGTTTATCTACCTTATTATTTTTAAGCACCACTCAATGCATTTTTTTTTCTGTAGCGTTAACCAGTAAACAACTTTTAATGAAACTATAAGAAATCCCTTTTGGAGTCAGCTCCGTTCAAAATGGCCAGCACAGCTAAGCAACCCATAAAAATGCATAAAGTTAATTCTAAGGATATCAAGCTAAAGTTTGATATGGTTACACAGCTGAGGTTCATCCCCAAYACAAGCTCTAGTTGCACAATGTCTGTTTTTAAAACATTGCCATTAACTATTACAGTCAAATCTGCCTGTCTGTTAGCAAAATATTGCATGATCCACTAAATGCATTTTTTAGTAATTTTCAGACAGTAACCTTTGTGTGTACTTCTGTTACTCTACCTTTTGAATTCCTATTTAAAATGGTTGCCACAGCTAATTGATCTTAGCCAACTAAAAAATGTCTAACTCTTTCACTTCTCTGGATAATAAGCTGACGTTTGGTGTAGTAGTAGCTGAGAGTCACTCTCAGTGCATACTTCAAGCTCTAACAGACCACACTACATATGTTGCATAATGATTGTGCACAATGTCGTTTACAAGGCTTTCCAAAACACCTACAAATCTGTAGTTTCTCGTCGTAACATTTAAATCTCTGGCATGAATTTCTGGTGGGTGATATGCATTTCTCCCCAGGCATGCTAGGTCTTTAATTTTGTTTCTTTCAATTAAAGGGGAAATTCCAACTATTTGAGTAACTATGGGTCTAATTCAAGACATAGTTCAAGCCAGCAGAATAGTTGTCAGTTTCAGCTGTATATAATTAAATTCACTGATAAATTACTTATTCTGAGGATTTGAAAAAGCTAAATATAAATGTTTTCCTTGTGCAGTTTGAAGAAAAGGTCTCTATTTAAATTCTAACGATACATGGCAGATACAGAAAATAAATAAGTCTTTCCAAAATGTTTGTTTTTGTTGATAAAATAGTTATCCTATCAATATCTGGATTCCAAAATTATTACTCTAATAACCGCCAAGCAAACAAAAAGAAAAAAAAACACATTTTAATGAATAAGAACTTTGTAAAAATATATGAACCAAGCCTAAATGGGTAGAGAACTGTTATTTGTGTTGACATGCAATGCCTCAGGCTTGATTTGTGACTGTCCTCATATAACCTGGTGTTATACTCCTTCCAAACAAACTCTGCAGTAACACATCCAGTTCATTTTACTGTCTCGGAGACAGATMTCCTGACACACCTGTGTTGCAGTACCATAAGTCATTTCTTCTTCTTTTTATTTTTCCTTTCTTTCTTTTTCCTTCTTAAAGCAGCATGTGTGGCAGAGCTGAGATGTTTTGCATGTGAGATTTGACTTTAAAGTTCAGACCTACAAGTAAGCTGACACTTTTATCTGTTTTGACGTTCTTTGCAAGAAAAAACTACCTAAGAAAACAAAAATTRCAGTCCTAGACCCTTGTTGACCCTTGTGATTAAGTTCTTGTTGAAAGACTAGCCTTTTAGTTTTCCTTTTTTCTATTGTCCACATGTTGCCCGGTGTGTTCCTCCAGCCTTGTTAACATTCCTTTGAGTCGACGTCACTCTTGTTCCAGTAAACCTGCTGGTGTTGAGGCCCAAAGAGACCGGTGCGCTCGACTTTGCTGAGTTCTGCATTCTTAGACAGCAATTCAGAGATGAGAGCTGCCGCCTCAGACACTCCAGAAGGCTTTTTTCTGTTGTAAATAAAGCAAGCTGCTTATTTAATGTTCTTATCTCAGTGTTTTTTTAGGGCTGCAGATTATTGTCACTCTTTTCAACAATAGAAGGTGGGGTAAATTTAGCTCTTATAATCTAGCTTAATCTAATCTTTTTAAACCTGATAAGATTTTTATTCAAACATGCATAGAACCTGACTATCAGTAGAATTTATTAAATCTATTTTACACCAGTGTTTAATTTAGTGCTGTGTGTTACAGCAAGTTAATGGTTCGTCTTCAACAAAAAGTAAAAAACATAAGTAAATTAAACCTCAATGAACAGAGCTGAACAAAATAATACATATAGTAATGTATTATTTGCTGGTTTTAGTTTTAACGTACAAACACGGTGTTTATTGGTTTTTAATTGAGATATTTTTGACTTTTAGAATTTGTAAATGCGTTGAGTAGAAATGATTTTAATATTTTACAGTGCGATGTAGTTGGTGCTTTTTGTTTTGACAAAAATAGCAGATTTTCTTTTACACCTGACAACTGAGATCACATCATGTGATATGAGGTTCTTAATCTTAGCCTGATATTGTTAATCTTGGACTTTCTCTGGGATATGAAATGAGAAATAACTCATTCTTCGCTCTTTCAAGGTTTCCATGCAGAACAGACCTTTTTGTAAAAAAAAATTACTCTTTAAGGTCACTCGTCCAGGTCTCAGTTCCCATCTCCAAACTCCAACAAAGGCATACAGACCAGCAGGAATGTGGATTTTAGGAAATGAGTAATGTTTGCTTTATAGTGTTTGTGCAGGCGTGATGATAGCATTGTGTGCTGTTCAACCACCTGAGTTGGTGTGCCCACCCCCCATTCAGCAGAGTGTATAGAAGGAAGTCAGGTGATTTTATAAAGTGCACTTCCATCACCACATGTAGATATTAAAAACAAAATAATAACAGTTTATCAGGTTTTCTTGGTTAGAAATGCTTTTGTCCAGAACAAGTTTTTTTTCCTCTTAATGCATATGAACTTAAACAAAAAGTCATGGCTTCATCCGTTTTAAATATGCCAACATTTTCCTCTCCATTTTTACATTTTTTTCTGTCTTATGGGACCATTTGAGTGCATTGGTTTCATCAAATAAATCTATTTATTAAATCAGGAACACTGCATCTGCTCGATAAAAAATAGCAACTAATATAAGAACCAAGTGGAAATTTTGAGTAGTTGGACAATCATATAAAGGCATATAGGACAATTTTTTATGTCTACCATTAGTTGAACACTGAACAAAAATAATTGCCAAAAAAAATCATAAAATTTAAACTTTTTTCCCTTGATTTAAATTTCTAGAAGTCTGTTAAATATTCAAGTAATTTTGTGGAAAAACAAGAACATTTTGGGAGGAAAAAGTTGAGCAATTTGGCAAAAACAAACACAGTTCAAACAATTCAATGCTCTGCACAAAACCACTTAAACCTGAGCGTATAGAATATCTAGCGTGAGTTCTTTCCATCAAAATATTTCGATGCACGTTTTACATTTGTGCATTTAAAAAAGATGGGTGAAAGTGTAAATCTTGGTGTAAAGTCTTACATGCTTTAGGCATTTATTACATTAAAAACTAACAAGTACTTTTGACAGAATAATCACAACGTACCCAACTGGAAAGAGTTTCCAGAGCATAAAAACAGATTGTCGGGTCACAGTGACCAGGCGTAAAAGGATTTAAGAAAGCTCAAAATGATGAAGGAAAATCAGTTTATTGGACGGAATGAGCAAATGTGTTTTTTTCAGTATTATTTCATTTTCATAAACCACTCCAGGAAATGTCAGCTGAGGTTTCACAAGTTGTAGCTTTTAGTTTGGTTTAATTTTTTTAGACCTGCTTGTGCCTGTTTTAAGGCTGCAGTCATTGGGTGAGAGGTGGGTTACAACTGGATTCTCCCTCTAATCAAACCTAGTGATGGTTTGGAGGAGCCATGCTTTTGAACTGTGGGTGTAAATGGAGCAGAACACTAGCCTAATGCTAAAGGGAGTAAAGCACTATCAAAAAGTAGCAAAAGGCTGGGTAAAAGTAACAGAACAGTGGCTAAAACTTCCTCTTCTTTGTCTTCTGACTGTTCCCTTCTCTGGGTCACCACAGCCAATCATCTGCATTAAAGTCATAAATGAAGCAGAAGTCATGCTAAAAGCTTAAAATGGCAGAACAGTAAACCAACATTAGTGCAAAAGACAAAAAAGAGAATAAGCAGACTTGGAAGAGAACAAWGTTTTTGAAGGTACTGAAGAGATCTTAACGTACTTCTATAGGAGAAATAAGTTTAAAAGTTAGAAAAATTAGACCTGATTGCACTCATGTCCTGAATGAGCTGAACATTTGGATAGGTGAATGGTTAAACACCAAGTATGCATAAGTAGATTTTAAATAAAATAAAATAAAAATAGAACAATAATAGCGTTTATTCTAATTCAGCATTAACATATTTATTTTTTATTAAGATTGAGGTTCTATTAAGTAATTTTACATGTTGAAAATACGACTCTGTTTTGGCCCCTCAGATGTTGGCAATCGATGCAGCTGAAATCACAGCAGCACAGCCAGTATTAGTCATCTGTCTTTACCTCAGCACACTTTGTACTTTGTTTTGACTCGTCCAGACTACAGTGTGTTGAGTCAAGCCCAATTTTGTTTCTTCACTATTAACATTGATGGCTTGATGTTGAGAAATTGACATTCTGGCTGCCTGGCAGTCAGTGATTTTTTATGTTTTTTTCCCCAGTTTTTCACTTTTCAATCTGCAGTTAAGACACAAACATGTGGGCTTCAGTCTTCAGGACAGCTCCTTCTTAATAATGCCAGAAAWCTCTGAAATATCTGGATCCTGTGCCAAAGTCAATAATGCTGTATCAACTCTACCTACAGTGCAGAGAAGAACGTGACATTTGGGTAGAAGCTGAAAGCTGGAAAACTTAATACAAAAAAAAAAAAAAAGAAAGAAACAGACGTGCTACTTCCAACGTAATGTAAATAAAGATTTACCCTTTTTAGACATCAGCAAATCAGTTAGTTGAAGTTATAGTTGTGCTGTTTGCCTAGAAGAGTTGTCAGTCTAGATGCTTAAATCAAAGCATCATCATAAAAAATGACAGCAGACATACATTAATCTTGTTTTACAGTGAGGCCGTTTATCAAGGATCTACACATTCAGTGCTGCATGCTTAAAAAGCTCTTCCCAGTTTGCTGCCAACTTTATCATTCTCCACTGAATATATTTAATATATTTAAACATCCCTTTAGTTTGCTAAGTATCTCCTCAGGTGACAGATCCGTCATCGCCTCAGGTAGTCGAACAGGAACTGCAGTCAATTTGATTAACAGTGGAATCAGTGCTTATTGTTATGCTTTTTTAAAGTGCTGTTGATGAGTTTTTTTTTTACCATAGTTATTAGAAACGACGGCCCCTGACTAAACCTCAGTGTTTTTATGGTTTTCGTCATGCCTCGTGACCTCAAAGTTGACAGGATCACTTGTTGGTCATTACTTTAGCTGTGATAAGTGAATGAGCAGCGATAAGTTTAAGAAACAGCAAGCAGAAAATGTAGAATAACAACCAGATCTTCTGTGGACTTTGTCCTTGGAGATATGTCATTTTTGTCTGTTTACTGTTGTTTTCTTTAAAACTTCATCCCATGAGTTGTCAGAGGGTTTGACCACGTCAAATCTGTTCACCACCTGAAAAGGGCTCATCCAAAAAGTAGAACAACACCCAAATGAGATTTTAAACATCTTGTTGTTCCCAATACACTAACTGAGAAAAGCTCACGCCGCCAGTGAAGGAAATCAAAAGAGAGTTTATGTATTCATTCATTTTATTTATTATGTAAATGGCACTGCATATAATATACAATAACATAAATGGATAACACAATAAAGCATAAAGCTTATTTCCATTGTGGTCCAGCGTTCTTGAATAATAAAGATTAATGTACGGTTGAAAGAACAAAGATGGAAACAAAAACATGTTCTGGAGCACAGACTGACCTACTGACTGAGACAGGAGGGAAACATTCTGACACAAGACATGGAGACAAAATATAAATTTCAAAGTAATTGACAACAAAAACTGACCAAAACAGTGGTAAATAGTAACCTGTAAAAAAATATACAGTGTCAAAACTGCATAAACACGGAATGAAATAGAAAAGCGGACAAACTATAAAACCCAAGAGATTTTTTTCAGGCAAATCAACTCCAGCGAGATTTGACATACGAAGCTAGCTAAATGTATGCATAACAACAACAAATGCTTAAACATTTGGAAATGTTGTCCGTAAAGACCTAAATGTGTAAGTGTTTATTTATGTGTACATGAAAAGTTAGGACTAACAAATAAAACATGACAAATACAGACATTATGACTTCAACCTTTGTTCACAGTGTGATGGCAGGATAACCAGAGTCATCTAAGAATTGTGGCCTTTTGTTCTGTGTCTGACTGAATGTGTCTCCTCAGATGCTCCGTGTGCTCGGACCACCTGATGAACTGGTACTATGAGAAGGACGGCAGGCTGTACTGTCAGAAACACTACTGGGAGCAGTTTGGAGAGCTCTGCCACGGCTGCTCTCTGCTCATGACTGGACCTGCAATGGTAGGGTTTTACACTTTTTATTCTTTCTCTACAGATTATTCATTTGTCTTAATCTGCAAACCAGAATCACAACACTACTGTAATAATATGAGTACTATAATAATAATATTCTACTTTTTTATGAGTTGATAGATGTGGTCAGTAAAAATGTTGGGTTCTTACAAGAGTGAATTATTACTAATTATAAAATTATTAAAATAATAGACACAATGGGCCTCATGCAAGAACYGTTCGTACGCACAGATTTGTTCTTAA
>NW_013952516.1:459068-489543 GCF_001266775.1 Austrofundulus limnaeus | reverse complement strand
TATATATATATAATGAGTTTCTTTTGGTTTTGGCTGGGTTCCAGCAGACTGGTCAGCACTTCAAACAGGGATTCAGTTTAATCATTCAAATGGTGTATAATAATTCTTAAAAGCACTGAGAGTATCCTCTAATCTTCCCTTCTAAAATTCAGTTTCAGAGCACTTTAAAGATAAGAAACAAGTGGTTTTCATTCTGCAGCCAAAAACTTGTCTTGCTTTATTTTTCTTCTCTGCCTTAATACTCTTAAATAAAGTGATTAAAACGAGAAAAGTAAACCTGTAGGAACACGTTTTAAGTAAAACTAATATGAATACCATGTAAAATACTGTATTGTCAAGGAAGTTTTCTAGTGTGCCTAAGATGTGTTAATGTCATAAAATATGTTCAAGATGAAGCCTTTTAATCTTAAAAATTGGCAGTTACTTAAACTAGTGAAAGTTATAGGGTATATTTTGTGTATGGTGTGTGTTTGGAGCTCTGCGTTTTCTTCTGATGAGGAGAACTTTTTTTTTCTTGTAAAAAGTAAAGTTTAATGGTTATGTGTGCACTTAATATGGGAAGAAAAGCAAGCAAAGCAAAGCTGGGATCTATAATTTCACATTTCCAGGCTTTTTTCTTGTTGCTGCTCAGAAAATTTTTTTTATGACTCAACATTATTAAATCAAAGCAATGAGGACAATTTGACCATTATTGTTTTATATGTTGGCCACAGTTTAACAGACGGTCATAATTTAAACCCTTAAAACCAATAAACAGTTTTCTTGAATAATAAAAAAATCTGATGATGTTGCTCTTGTTTAGTTGTTTCATAGTGACTTCTATCATCAAGAATGATAAAAGACAAGTTGGTGATTCTTGGGCTTTTGCTGATTTTAGCAGTAGGGGCTCTGCAGACTTGACTTGCCAGTGAGTTTTTCCCCCCTTGAGGCCCCAGTTTTTTCCTTCTTTGTACAGAAGTTCTCCACTTCCCCACATTCAGGATCCAGTGGGAACACACTAGAACATGTGGTGGTTTTGGAGCATGTTGAGTCCTGTGGTGAGAAGGCTCTGTTGATATTCCCCACAGTCATAATACGATCTGCACCGATGGCTTCCCAGATATCAAGTATCTCATAATCGAGCAGGATTTTATGAAGAAAATAGCACAATACTTCCTCCAAACATAAAACGCCTAAAAACATCTGATGCAATAAGTAGAGAAAGTTTAAATGCAGAAGTAAAACAAATATCAGCCAAATTTTATATCTACGTGTTCGGAATCCAATTAGCAACAACTAGTTGTCTAACAGGCAGACTGATGCTTTTATTTTTGCCGCCAAGCAACAAACATAATGGACTCTTCTATTTTGTTCTGCCGCCCAGCTTCATCAGCCAGTGAAGCAGAGTGTTTTTGGCAGAATTCACCTGGCATCACAGCCTCTTTCAGGAAAACAGAAAACATCTTTGAGGTCTGGTGGCAGAGGAGTCTCATACAGAGCTGCATGTCAGGCGTTCAAGTCCTGAACAGAATGGTTTCTAACCTGGTTTCTTCCGCCAAGGAGGTAATGTTTTTGGTCGCGTATGTCCATCAGTCTTGTCGTTCTGTCTGTGGACAACATTACTCAGAAACCTGTGGATGGATTGTCATTACATTTTTACCACGTGTGTAATGGCCCAAGTAACACACCGTTACATTTTGGTGATGTTCCGGATCACGAAGCGGATACAGGAATTTTTTTTCTTTTTATCCTCTGAGATCGGCAAAGCTGTGATGCTTTCACATGGCTTCTGTAAAAAACAGTGAGAACTTTCAGTGCTCATTTGAACTGGATTGGACAGCACGGACTTCAGACGTTATAAAAGCAATGTTAAAACCAGATTTAATGATGAATAATTTTTGCCAAAATGTACGCATTTATACACATTTGGTGTGCATTTAGAGAACGTTTTCTGACCAGGAAGGGCGTGACTGGACCACGAAACCCATTTTTCCCATTTCCTCAAACACACCACATTTCCGAAACAACCAATCAAAACAGTTTCTCACAACTAGGCTTGTAAACACAGAGCTTCTGGCCGGGCCTCAAAGTTTGGAGACAGGGGGAGCCAGGAAGCACTTTATAAAGAGAGTCAAACCATTACAAACTCATACAAGGGGATAAAACAGACGTTTTACACAGTGAAATGTGACTGATGAAAACTTAGGAGCTTAATCCGACACCAGTTTGACAATGAATAACGTCGGGTGACGCGTCTGACTTTTTTTTTTTCACATTGGACTTCACCAGGAAGAAATCCCATGCATACTGCCTGCTTAAATGTTCGCTACGTCAATTTATTCGGCAAATGTGTTTCCATCTCTGTTTTTTGCGCATTTACTCTTATTACAGGATGGGGGAAATTGGTCTTGGCCGAGGTTTGCACTCTCCGAGTGCTTCTAGTTAATTACTTGTTTGTCAATTTGATAAAATTCTTTTAAATGGTGTTTTTGCTTTGTTAGAAAAAATGAAGCCGCCTAGTTTTTCTACTTTTTTTTCTTTTCATTTTTCTTACAGCTCTGTCTAAATGTTTGGGCCTGAAGCATGTTGTAACCTAGGTGTGTAGGTGGGTGTTATTTTGCTTTGAGGCTAGGAGTTAAAGGCTTGAGATGTCACACTGTTGGCTGACATAATCTTCGAACAGCAAAAAGAAATCCTTTCCCACCACCCTCCCACTGACTCAGAGCATTGGCAAGTGTTGGAAAAATACTACAAAGCAACATATTTTTCAGTGTGCATAAGTTTCAGATAAAACCATGAGTATTAAAATAGAAATGTCTTTTTGCATAATCCATTCATAGTTCAGCACACAAACAAACAAAAAAGCAGCTTACGAATGGAAATATTACAAATGTTTGTTAAATGGCTTCAGAGACAAAGTCTATAAAATATTTTGAGAATATTTTGTGTTTTTCTACAACTTCTCCAAACAGAGTTTGTTTGTTTTTAGGGTTACTTGTAATGCCATTTTTAAGGACAAGAAATGAAAAATAGTCTTGGCTAACTCCGATACATTTACGTTTCTCTAATGTTCATTAATGTATGGTCGTTGATAAGTAATCCAGTAATGTAAAGAACTATCTACATTAATTAATTTAGTTAAATTTTGCCAATCTTTTCACAGAACTCTACTTCAAAAAAATGTGATCCCCCACATTAACCAAATCTGAAGTCAGCCTTTTTGTTGAACACGTGTTTGATTAAGCAGCCTGCTTTTTCACAGACTGAAACATTATCTCATCTTGCATGGGAGAGAGATGAGACGAGGCAGATGTTGTGGGAGTGTGAGTTGAATTAGGGAAAGGGGAAATTGGTTAATCATGTGTAGGATGTGTCAAGGAGAAAAGCCTGAAAGCGAGAACAGCCGTAAGACAAGGTGACATCATAGCAGATTCCAGACAGACTGAGAGCAAAGCAGGTGTTGCCACTGTGTCATTGCTCAGAGCACAGGAGAGCGCCGGAAAGCAAACAACACTCCGATCCATGACACAGCTGAGCACGGATACTGCCTCTTCTTTTGGCTGAATGGAAGATTATCTGGTTTATTTGTGCTTCCAGGTGGCTGGAGAACACAAGTACCACCCTGAGTGTTTTGTGTGTTTGAGCTGCAAGGTGGTGATTGAAGACAGAGATACCTACGCTTTAGTCGAGCGGTCAAAACTCTACTGGTGAGTAAATTTTCATTAAACGTGTTTGAAAACTGGAGGGTGTTCATTTACATTTTTTGTCTAAAATAGGCCACTTAAAACTCTGTTGTTGGTTAAAATATACTAATGTTGCCAATATGTCAAATAAAAAGCAGTTTAATAAAAAAAACTTCAAACTTTATGGCAGCTTGTTTTTATCTCATAACAAATAACCTTATAATAAAACTCTTGCATTACAGCCTACAGTGGAATCTAAACTCTGGTTTTGTAGATCCATATGCAGAGATTAATTTAATTCTTGATGTGTACTTTAGCAATGAGGTCATGAATTAACAACTGTAAAATTATTGATGCAGCAATTGGTCATCAGGAAAAACTGTCAACAATTAATATTTGCCACTTTGCAATTACTGAAATTAGTGCCATGTGATGTATTTTTGGGTGCAACTCACTATCAAGCCCTCATATGAGCCYATAAATTGCATTAGTAACTACCTATCACTCCATACTGTGGAGAAGGTGGGTTTTAATTGACAGCTTAATGTTGTACCCTGTTAAAATGAAGAAGTTAGTAAGTATAATATTAGAAAACAGTGTAACTGATTTGTACACTTTTGTCATCTGTTAATTGACATATTTATCATTATCAGCTAAATGTCACAATTAATGATAACTAATTTTTTGCCAATACTGCCCAACTCTAATTTTCATATAAATTTATCATTCGTTTTGGGCCACATTCTTTAAAGTGTGTTTTTTGTGCAATTATTTATGGTTTTGTGAATGCATATTATTAGTGGCTGTGGTGCAATGGTAGGGCAGCTGACTTGGGACTGGAAAGTCACTGGTTTGTTTTCATTCCCATATACAGTATTATGCTGTTCTTGAGCAAGACACCTACTAACCCTAACTGCCTCTCAGGTGCTTACATAGCTGCATGCTGCTCCAGTTGGGTGTATCTCACGTGTGATGCATTAAATGGCGTGCACTAATTTAATTATTGTATGGGAACACACAATGATTACAATACAGATGTCACAACATATTTCATTCACCATAAGTTTCTTTTTTTTACCAGTTTACTATTACAAGATTCTCTCTTGAATTCTTCCTGTATGATTTGGTGTCTTATTGCTTCCTCTCTCTTGTGTGCAGTGGAAAGTGCTACAAGCAGGTGGTTCTTACACCCATGTTGGAAAAACGTTCACATGACTCCATCCTGGACTCGCTGCCCCACACGGTGACCCTCATCTCAATGCCGTCTGCAGCCAATGGTAAAAGGGGCTTCTCCGTGACGGTGCTCAGGGACGTCAACGGCTCGGCGAGCGTTCAAGTCAAAGAGTAAGTGGGACACGTTGGTGAGTGATGTCTCACCGTCGCGTGATTACAGGATGAGTAATGCCTTGTGTAAGACTGATTACAGGTTGGTTAAACAGCAGGTTTTTACATTTGGAGGTGTGTCGCTTCGTTTCACTTTGTTTTCTCGAGCATTCACAAATTGACTCGCAGAGAATTTCACAAACTGAACCARATACTCACATTGTGTTTGTACTGTTTGGTTCCAGGGTGAGAGGGATGCTGATCAGTCCAGAGGTGCGAAATGCCATCCATGTTGGAGACAGGATCCTGGAGATCAATGGACTTCCTGTTGGGACATTATTGGAGGAGGAGGTGAGCAAATAAACATGTCAGTTAAGATTGTTATGAGGAAGCTCACAGGTTTCCTTATTATTTCCATGCCTTGAGTACAAAAGTATGTTGTTTTACAAAAACATTCACGTGTGGATTTTTGTAGTTCTCACATTCCTCAGCTGTGAGATGAAGGTACAGAAATGACTTAAAGGCTTGTCCTCAGAGCCTCTCCCACACATTCCRCAGGATTTGTTCCTGATTGATTTGTTTTCTTCTACCTTCTTTTCCTTTTTTCCCCCCATCAACCATTATTGTGCTGCTCTTTCAAAGCGTACATTTAGTCTTCTTTTATAATCACATCAGGCTTTTTTTGTTAGTTTAATGTCCAACTTGGCTAAAAGTCTATTTATGACCTAATTAAACTGTTTTAATTTGTACAGTGATGACCAAAGGTTTGTGCACAAATTATGTTTTGTGAATTCAGTATGTTTAGTTGGTTTTGCATGTTTTCTGTTTTACTTATGGACAAACAGTTTGTAAATTAAAATGTTTTCTAGCAAGTGTGTTTTATTCACCCAAATAGTTAATATCAGCTTCTGGACTAAATCTTAATTAGTGGTGACCCTTTCTGATCCTATCCACCTGTCTTTTGACAGGTTTTCTGTAGGCCAAACTTTTCAGCTTTTAACCCACAAAATAGCAATAGTAGAGGCCAGCTAGTTTTGGTTGGATAATTGCTATCAGGTCAAAAAATAATGGCAAAGTAACAGGATTAAATCAAATCAAATCAATTTTATTTATAAAGCACTTTAAAACAGAGGCCGCTGACACAAAGTGCTGAACATGAGGGGCCAAAAACAATAAAACAAATCAACACTAAAAACACTCAAACATTAAAAACAAGCAAAAAACAGCTAAAAAAGACCAAGATCTAAAACTGTGTTAAAAGCCAGTGAATAAAAATAAGTTTAAAGATTAGTTTTAAAAACAACCAATGAGGAGGCCTGCCTGACGTGTAGAGGTAGCTCATTCCAGAGCTTCGGAGCAGCAACTGAAAACGCTCGATCCCCTCTGAGGTTCATATTAATTATGCTACTTTTGTCAAATTAAATGCAATGTTAAATGTAATTAATTCAGAAAATCATTTAAAGACCCCGACCTTGATGTTTTAGGACCCACAGTGGGGTCCCAACCCCAACATTTAGAACTGCTGTTTTCGGGCTGTGTGTCATTTTTGCCCTTTTGCCTCGTGACCCTTTGTGCTCTATCATTCTGGAAAACACACAAATCAACAAATTATGTTGGAAGACGCTGCGTTTAAAGAACATTTTGATACCACTCTTTATTTAGGGCAGTGTTTTTGAGCCGAACTATGAGTAAGCCCCGTCTTTCGGATGAGAAGCAACCCTACACATGGATCGTATCAAGATGCTTCACTGTTGGCACGACGCGGGACAAATGATTTTCCAGATGTCCCAAAACTCTGGAAGAAGGATTGATCAAAGAAAATAACTTTGCACTAGTCTTCTGTTGTCCAGTCTGTGTAGTCCTTGCAAAATTTCAGTCTGTTCTTGATGTTTTTCTTGGATGGAAGTGGCTTCTTAGCTGTCCTTGGCAAGACTTGTACAGAAATGAAGTTAGCTTGTAATTTTGTGCCAGGGCAAAAAATAGTTTTTTGTTCTAAACTTTTTAAACTGATGTGTCTTTTTTAATTAAGATGATCAATCTGCACAACAATAAAAAAACAGTGACTTATAAACACAAATACTGAAAATAACAATCTGTGTTACTGGACATAAAAGCCTGAATTTTGCCTGAAACTCTCAGACTGAAGAAGTCTCTTGGAAGAGAGACGAAACGTTTCATTAAAGAAGAACCCGTCCAGARGACCTATACAATTTTTTTTTTCCTTTGATTTTTTACCTGGATTACTGAGATGCATCAGGACAATCTGTGTTACTGTCAAAACTTTGAACCATGACTGTGACATCCATTGATATTAGTTTTGATCTGCAAAATTTGGTAATAAAGTTGCTCTCTTTGCTGGTGTAGGTGGACGATCTCATTCACCGAACGAGTCACACGCTGCAGCTGCTCWTAGAGTACGACCCCGTCAGGCAGCGTTTGGACCGGCTCAGACTGGGATCGCCCAGGAGCCAGTTAGAAGTCCCCGCCACGTCCCGTATGCGTCTGTCCTCGCCGTCTGACACGGTCGTGGAGAGAACTGACAAGGTTGAAGACAGCACGCTGAAAAGGAGGTCTCTGAGGTGTGTTGGGCGGCTTCTGTGTTGTGGATCTGTAGCAGAGGAGAGAAGAGTGAACCTTTCTTTTAAAATGTCTTTTTTTTTTTTTATTCCTCACAGGCGCAGTAACAGTATATGTAAATCTCCTGGACCAAATTCACCCAAAGAGTCTCCTTTAATCACAAGAGACATCCTGCGCTCCGAGTCCCTGAGGTCCTCCAGTAGCTGCTCTCATCGCATTTTCCGCCCGTGTGACCTCATCCACGGAGAAGTCTTAGGAAAAGGCTTTTTTGGACAGGCCATCAAGGTGGGCCATCAGCTTTTCACCAGGCGTCATATCCATCGTTCAGCACTCTGTCAGCTTCAAATGACATTTGTGTTCATCGCAGGTGACTCACAAAGCTACAGGAGAAGTGATGGTGATGAAGGAGCTGATCCGCTGCGATGAAGAGACGCAGAAAACTTTCCTGAAAGAGGTTGGTAATCAGCAGCAGGAGAGCTGTGATTTCTCAGACAGAACTAACTCTGTGTTAATGTTCACAAGCAGAGTTGTAAAGTAACTAAGTACAAATACTTTGTTACTGTACTTAAGTAGAATTTTTGGGTATCTGTACTTTACTTGAGTAATTATTTTTCAGCCTAATTTTTACTTCTACTTCTTACATTTTCACACAATTTTCTGTACTTTCTACTCCTTACATTTTTTAAAAAAGACAAGAAGTAGAAAGTTGTTACTTTTATTTCATTTTTCTTGTTTTTATTCCAACTTGTTATTGTATAAAAATAAAAACTATCCATATAAATTGTTCCTCCTAGACAGAGTGAATTTAATTGTGGTTGACTGAGAAGTATAAATATATATATAATTCTGATACCGTATTAGTTTGTACACAAACAAATCCTGTCACACTCCAGCAGGACATAATCATTAAAATAAAAGGACTGTACTTAAGAAGTATTTGTRTTTCATGAATTATATTATTGCATTTGGCCGCAGCCCTCAGATAGATTTTCATTATGGGGAAAATGTTTGGGCCTCCTTGATATATGTATATAAACTGAAACAGACTAGTGCATCCTAAATTTAACATAAATGACTTATTTTAAATACGATATAGTCATTTCTGCATTGTTTTTCCTAATAAATGTCATTATGTAAAATCTAACTGCTCATTTTAAATCAATACTTTTACTTTTAATACTTAAGTACAAAAAATATCAAATACTTTAAGACTTTTACTCAAGTAATATTCCTAAAGGAAACTTTAACTTTTACCAAAGTAATTTTTTGAAAAGATACTTGTACTTTTACTCAAGTATCACTTTGTGGTACTTTATACAACACTGTTCACAAGCGAAAGCACACTACACTGTCCAACAATCGGCTCTTTGTACATCGTTATTTTGAGGTTGTCCCATCGGGCTTGTGGGAACACATTAGTTTGATTTGTTTAATCCTTTTTCCTTGTGGATTAACTGTCCCCTTCCCTTTGCCAGGAACTGATTAGGGATAACTTGCGTATCATAATGAGGAACTTCTTTTTATTTTTTAACTTTTATTCTTGTCACTCGTCCAACCAGGTCAAAGTAATGCGGAGCCTCGATCACCCTCACGTTCTGAAGTTTATCGGTGTGCTGTACAAAGACAAGAAGCTCAATCTGATTACGGAGTACATTGAGGGAGGCACTCTGAAGGATTTCATCAGAGACATGGTGAGTTCCACTTGTTTTGATTCCTTTTCCACAGCAGAGAACACAAAGCACTCAGAGGGTGACCTGAAGTAAACTTGATGATTGACAGCCTGGCATGTCAACAGGCTTAAAGATGAACTGGAAACGTATTAGGAAGAGGTGGCAGGTAGAAATGAAGCAGTCGTGCTCTTATCCTCTCTGTTTATTAGTTTTAGGAGGAGGTTGTTTTTCATCAGTAAGAATTTAAGTATGATGAGACAGGCCAATGATTTTATTTATCCAACCACTTCACCTTCCATTATTAAAATCTAGTCTAAAAATAGGTTTATATTTGCCTCATTTTTATGACTTTATTTTTTTATTTTTATTAATTTTGTTTTTGGACCAACAGGACTTGTTTCCATGGGAACAAAGGGTGAGCTTTGCTAAAGGCATTGCCTCTGGCATGGTGAGTTGTCCCTTTTTATTACTGCTTTAAATGAATCTTTTAACGTTGACTGTGAAAACGTGCACCTCTATGACTCATTTTATGGAAGCTAAAGCCAACACAATAAGCCCTAAGATTAAAATCATGTCGCTTAAAACTATTAAAGTTACAGTCAGTAATTAGCTGATAACTTGTTTTATTAGTGGCAATAAAATATTATAGATTTATATTTAGATTTATTATAGAACTTCTACAAATCTGATGTTTTTTTGTTTGTTTGTTTTTTTAGGCCTACCTTCACTCGATGAGGATCATCCATAGAGACCTCAATTCTCATAACTGCCTGGTTAAACTGGTACGTGACATCAGTGTTATTATACACAGCAGACCAGGTTAACAGTAGTACATGTGTGAGGTGAATTATTAATGTTTTACAGTGATTAAAAGCTTGTTTGTTCTAAACAGGACTAACTTTTGAAAAGATTAACGTAGAATCAAGAAAATGCTAAATTACAGAAAGAACTTGTGCAAAACACAACAGAACAAATCCATAAACAATAAAATTACTCCTCAGAGTCACCATGCTTATAAACATCTATTTGAATCTTTTTTAGAGTTTTTAACACTCCTTGATTGATTTCTTTTTCGTGTTTAAACATGTTTTTATACCATCTTGAAGTCGTCTGCTTTTCTTTTGTCTACAGGACAACACTGTAGTCGTGGCAGACTTTGGACTCTCCCGACTCATCAAAGAAGAAAAAGTTAAACCTCCACCTGAAAAACCCTCCAATAAAAAGAGGGTGTTGAGGCGCATCGACCGAAAGAAGCGGTACACAGTGGTGGGAAACCCTTACTGGATGGCTCCAGAGATGCTGAATGGTGAGTCATTAACAAAGGTGAAAAAGGAGCCGATGTAGAGAGGAGGGGACTTATCTTTGTTGTCATTTCAGGCAAACGCTACGATGAAAAGGTGGACGTTTTCTCCTTTGGGATTGTTCTTTGTGAGGTGAGGAGCTGGTATCACACAAATGTCTGCATTTATCTCACATCTGAATGGAAACAGGGTTTATATAATGAATAAATGACAAACCTGACACCTGAAGACCTAAAAAAACTGTTGTGTGCGTTGATGCAGTTTTATAATGTAAACTGTATTCTCAATAATTAGATTAAATAAAACTCTGTTTATGCTTGATGTCTTTTTACCGACATTTATGATGAATTAGTTTTCCTGTAAATCAGATCATTGGGAAGGTTTATGCGGACCCCGAGTGCCTCCCCAGAACTCTGGACTTCGGCCTTAACGTCTGCAAGTTTGTGGAGAAGTTTCTCCCTGAAGACTGTCCACCTGCCTTCTTTTCGCTGGCRGTGGCGTGTTGTGATCTGTCACCAGACAACCGGTGAGTGTCTGCTCTTATTCAGAGAACTGATCACACTATATTCACTTTGATTTATTTTTGCAGAACTGATAATTAACAGAGGGTCTTTTATTCCTTTTTTTTCTTCAAGTTGTCAATAATCTGAGCTCTAAATGAAATGACAGAACAGATAATGGTATCAAACCTAATTTACATGCTAGTTTTTTAGCTAATTTTAGAGAMTATGCAAAGACATTTCACTTTTTCCTTTTCTGTTGTGTTTTTTGGTAAAATGATGGATTCAGATGGTCACTCAACAATTAAAAAGAAAAGCATAAATTATTATTTTTTTCTTTTTGTTTGTTTCTATACCACTTTGACTTTCTGCGTTGCTTTGTAAAATCCAGTGTTTTGTTGAGTTGCTGGGATTTGTCCAGTGCTGTTGCACCTCAGGGCCGTCACACAGCACTTAAACAAGGAACCAGCACTTTCAGACACCATCTGGACCTGCTTTCATACGGACACGCCTCTGCTGCCAGATTGCTTCCTCGTGTTTCTGTCAACCTCGTCTGTCTGGTTCTAACCTTACAAACTTCTTTTTGCCTTCACTGATGTTTTGTTTTGTTTTTCTCCTCCCTCCTCAGTCCACCTTTCCAGAAACTCGAGGACTGGTTGGAAGCCCTTTCTCTTAACCAGGAGCTGGGAATCCCTCTTCCAGCTGAACTGGATGAACTGCATCAGAATCTGAGTCAACTCTACTGGCCTAAAGATCCCATCCAGGCCACAGAACAGCCATTAACGCCGACAGCCTCCTCACCAGACTGCACCAACCTGACCGATAATGGCACATAGGATTTGTGGCTGTTTGACCAGTTTTGAAACYGTTTTGATGCCTCTTAACTGCTGCACAAATACAGTGGCTGAGAAAAACAGGAGGGAGGAACCCGAGCCATGTTAGAACTGGATCACCTGAGATAGCTGGACCAGTTGCCCTGATCCATGATTCAGAGAACCAGTGAACTGCATTGACTTAAAAAAACGCATTTCAGTTAACATTTAATTACTTTTATTACGTTTAACGGCACAGTTTTTTTTTAAAGTTTACTATTTGAAAAGACAAACCCTCACACGGTTCTTTCCTAATAGACAAGAATGTTTTGTAAGGCGAGACAGTTGTGTTTTTCTGGCTATGAAGTTTTTGTTTTCGCTCCGTGCCTTAAAGAGGAGTGGTTTAACCTCAGCAATTAACAAAACCCGATTCCCTGACAGTCGAGATGAAGCGCAGGTTGGGATTGTCGGCACCTTGTAACTTTCAGCACAGCGGGTGGAAAAGTGTTACAAATGTAAAACTAGAAGGAATTTTTATTTTTGATGTTTAAAGAATTTGAGTGAAATAAAAAATATAAACAAATAATGCACCCAAAATACAATATGGCACCAGAACAGAAGGAAAACACCAAACTTTTATTTGTTTTTAGCTTCTTGTTTTGCTGCTTGTCCTGACGCTCCTTAACCACAGAGTGAACAGACAGACTGCACTCATAACGAGCAATCATTTAGTCTTAATTTCTCCACCAGGGACTGATTTTAAAATAATTATTTTAATCACCCCTTGCTATTTTGTCTCGTTCTCAGTGGTGCTTCCTTCCCTGAATGGACAAATAGATGAATAACTGATAAACACAATAAAACACATCAGATAGTTCAAGGTTGGTCTGAAACTATTGTTTTTTTATAATCCTGAAAGGCTAAATTTCATTTCAAACTGTTCTAACACAGATATTTGCATCTCTAGTGGTTCACTTGTTGCAATTGTTTATTTTTGATAACAGTTTTGTATTCTGTTAGTTAAGTTAGTCTTACACTCATAGTTTYGGCAAAGAAACTAGATCTGGACAGAAACCAAAACGCACGAGCCCACAGAGACATTAAAACATTTCCTGTCCTGTTTAAAACAAAAAAAACGCCACAGCTGAGATTTAAACCAAGAACGCTCCTGTAAGGCAACATTAAGCACTAAAAATAAAATCCTAATTAGATTTTGTTTGAATTGTGCATCTTGTTCAAATTTAATCATGTTTTTTTTGAGAGTTGGTTGTTCTTTTTTTAAAACCCTGATACTATTTTTAATATACTGTATATAAAAAAAAATCTGTGCTTGAAATTTCTGAGAGTCAATGAAAGTGRCCAGCACTGGAGACTAGAGGCAAAGCATGAATGAAGGTAACGGGTTTTAATTTTAAGCAGCTGTGGTGACGGGGAAAAAACAAAGCAAAACAAACAAACAAAAAAAAAGAGTACTCTGACCCAGAATGGTCTTATCATGCTGATTCAGCACTAATCAGTAGAGACGGTCTTTTTTTTTCCAAGTATCACTGTTCTCATTCTTGTCTTTTAATCTGAAGAGTTTGATTAGTTTTTTTTAGATTAATTGTTGAACACTTTAGATTTTTTTAACAAGACAAAATTGTTTGAAATGTTATGAATTGTCAGAAATAATCATGTGGAAACTGTCAATGAAAATTTTGTACAATGAGATGAGAATTTTTTTTCCTTTCGTTTTGTGTTGTGTATAAATATGTACATACGATACTTCTAACTGGATTTTCTAACGGGGATTTGTAGATGTTTAGACATTTCGACAACAGTTTGCTATCATTGAGCAAGGTACTGAAGACCAAGTTGTAACCACTTTTATTTATATCGCTGTAGTGTTTCATGAATAAACCTTCTGAAAGTTGCTTTTTAAAATTGTCACTATTGGTTCTTTTTTGACAGTAAAATCGTTTTTAAGCTGCTTTCTTTTTGCCATTTAGGAGAATAGTTAAATATCTAGTGCTTTAAAAACGACAGGAAAAAATTCAAAGGGGTGGCCAGATGGGGGCCACTTTAAGTCCTGGGCTGGTACACCAGACCAAAAACCAGAACTGAACTTCAGGAGTTTCATGTTTTTGTATAAATGACCTTTTCCAAATTTGACATCAAATTAAGAGCAGCACAACTTATTGTGCTTACAGTTATATTTAAAGAAAAATCATAACTCTGGACAGACTGCATCCTTATAAGAATACTGGCTATCTGCACCTCATTATTTTATTCTATTTAAAAATAAACTCTTACARCACTAGCTTAGAGCAGATAATAGCCTTCACAGAACCTCACCGTTAAGCTAAAAAAAAAAAGTCAAACCTGGCACAAGTTATGAGGATTTTTTTTTCAGGTAAAACCTTAGCTCAGAGTCAGTAAATGTATGTGTAGTAGATTATTTCTTTAACAATGATTCTTGGGAACAGCTCGTGTTTTTGGAAAGCCTGGTATTTTCTATTTTAAATGGTGCCACATTTGTAAGGAACATGCATTTGTGGGATGAGCAGGAGAGAGTTGAGTATGTGAGTTGCACACATGAGAAGTCAGCCAAATCCTATCTGCCAAACAGCTTATTTTACTGTTATTGACTTGTTTTGAGCTTCTGCTACCCCAAGTGCTGCTAATCAGGTGCCTGGTGTAAGGTTTTTTGCTAAAAAAAAAAAATTGTTACAAAGAAATAGTCTACGAAACACAAGTTTACTTACTATTTGTGTGAAGTGTATTTTTTATTTTCTGAGAGGCCTCTTTAAATTTTTGTGTCCTGCTCGTACTTCTCATCCAGATACAGTATGCCTCTTTTAACTTTAGGTGTTGTTCTGTAGATCTACCAGCAGAGGGTGTGAGAGTTAAAATGTTTTTGAGAGTAAACCCTCTCATCCCTGTACATTTATATCAGATTGTCTGTAGTTTGAAGTAATTTCTTATTTATTTAAAAAAAAAAGAATACTTAAATGTCTGGTTTATTTTATTTCAGTCGGAGCATCAAAAATATTTCGACAAGTGCCTAAAAAAATCAAGGAAATGAGCACACAGACACAAGAAATAATGAAAACATCTACAACAATCACCAGTGATGAAGGTCCAGCAACAACCACAACATGTGGATCAATTCACTCACCAATAAAATGGAAACAATAAAACCTAAGTGCATAAATCAAAATCATCTGTGTCAAGATTTCTACTTACATACAACATGTATTTTCCTACAACGAATGTAGTTTTTATTCTTAAAGATGAAATAACTGAAGGCAAACAGCACGTAGTCATGCACATGCACACGTGTTTTCGAATGTCTGAAATGAACGCCAACAAACGCTGGAGCGCCCCCGTCCTCCAACATTCTCCACTCTTACTCTGAGGCATTAACTGCACACTTCAAATCTCTGAATAACAAAATCTAAGAGCACGTTTCTGCAGCACAGTCATGCACTGCCTAGACTTCAGGCTTTTTTTTAATCCCATCTCTGTTGTGGCAGTGCTATTTTGTCCTGAGGACTAACGTTTGTGTCGCATACATCCTGAGAGCACGCTTATTTAATTCCTGTCACTCCTTAACCTGTGGATGAAAAAAGGAAACGTCTTCTTTTCATGCCCAAACTGTAGATGATCATCAGTGGGGTTTTTTTTTTYAGAACTTCTACTGACCAGGCAGAGAACAAACAAGAGGAAAAAAATACATTCAGAAGAATCAAGCTAAGGCAGTTTCTGAGCTAGAGGCTTTCTGATGTCCTTTTGATAGGGCCTGTTTGCCTCATGTGTCCCTCTGAGCAGAGAGGGATGACTGTGTTTGGRCACACGGTTCTGTCTCCAGTGTGTCTCCAAAATAAAACCCATTCATCATGTGGCCACACCTTCCTGGGAGAACAAGTAAATGTAGGTGTTTCCCCATTCTAGTCATCATCATCATCTCCTCTTAAAGCCCTGCTTTTATCAAATACAGACTTATCAAAGTCTATCCGACAGCATATTTAACTTTGTTTTTGTACGAGGACAGTTTGTCTCCTAAAAGCATCAGATGATAATATTGAAGTCCTTGTGAKAAGTCCYCTTTAACAGCAGTTTGAGTTGTTCAGACTGTGTCCATTGTGTTTGTGCCTCACATGTGTAAAGGACACAAAGAACACAGCGTTTAGTTCAACTCAGAGAGACAAGGAGATGTGGGATGYTTTAGAACAATAAACGCCGGATCACAGTCTTGTTTGAAGACGGCGTGCTGGCTCACGCTCCGGGAGTGCCGGCGTGTTGCCCCATGAGAGGGTCCCCGCCCTCCTGCACGGGGCTGGTCTCCTGCTGGGCTGTGATCACTATGGTGTTCTCATCTATGAGCTCACAGGTGGGGTTGGAGAAGGCCGACAGGGGCAGGGTGATCCTCTGCATCTCGCGCTCGTACACCCGCTGCTCATGCTGCTTCTTTAAGTCTCGGGCCCTGAGACACAAACACAAAGCACAGATAAATCGAACGTTTCGCCTAAACAATGTGGGCAAAACACTGAACCGTGGTCACAATCCAGTGACACAGGTGTGTGCAACAAATTGGATTTCAAATATTTTTTTAAATCTCAATTTAAGTTACATATTACTTTAAAGTGCTAGTGACATGCATACCATTTAAATACAAAAGGTCAGAGAAACCATCTTTGTATTTAACAAAATTGGCATATGACACATGATTGTATCCATTTTGTTACATTTTTTTAACTTAGCTCAGCCAAAACAAAACAGGAAGTGACATCAAAGAGTAAATCTTCAAGAAAGAAAACTCTTTGGTTTTTATTTATTGAAACAATATAATTAGAGCTCTGACTCTATCATATCTCTCAGATAATGACTCAAAATTGTCTAAAGAAACAAAATCAGATTCTTCTCTACAGTCAGTTTTGTTAACTGTTGTTGCAGCACTCTGTTTACATGAAGACATTCCCCTTTGACATCACTTCCTGTTACCTCCTATGAAAATATTTCGACAACTGTTCATCTCAGRGGAGTGATTATTATTATTATTATTATTTTGCAATGTTATATAAACGTTATCTTTCCAAACATGAATTCATATTTCTTACAAAAATGTTATGTCACAGGCACTTTAAGACAAATAATAAAACAAGCTGTAAAACCTGCAAAGATCACAGCAAGAAATTGTTCACTGTAAATAGGAAAATATGTCCTTGATTTAGAAACATTAATGTCAGCTGAATGGTCTTTTTAAATTAAATCTAATAATGTTATGGGTTCACCATCACATTTAAATTTTGATGTAAATATGTTTTTACTGTTCATAYACCTCTGTGCAAAAATGAAGTTCTTTATGTTTTGCTTTTGATGAGACAGACTTCCTTGTAAAATACTAACTGGGTTTTCATGRCTGATTGTTTCTTAGGCTTTGTGAACAAAATAACTTTACGCTTCCAAAACAAGTCAGGTAAAGGATGAGAAATGAGTAAAAAAAAAAAAGGCCTAAAACCTGAAAAGACTTAAGACTTCCGCACAGCCCTGTATTAGCACCCATTCTGTCATTATTCTGGGCTTTGATGATTTACTTCTTGAATTATTCTGCCTTCCTACTAGACTGTTTTTCTCTACTTTGCCTTTTGCCAAAAAGCYTGGAAAGTGCTGGCAGGTTGACGGTGCCACCGGATGGAGAAACAGTCGGGGGACAAACTGGCAATGTGCCGGTGTGAGGGGAAAGATCAGCCCCAAAATGAGCCCCACAAAAGAGAAAGAACGCTAAAGGTCCTCCCATCCAAAAAAAAAAAAAAAAAATTCCAACAGTTCCTCACAGAAAAGTCATTGTGTTAAAATATTCCATTAATCCTGAACTCTGAATCAAAACTTGATTGTTTCAAAAACTAAGTTCTTCCAGCAGAATATGATGCYTGGTGTAGTCAGGCTTCTAATTTATCATAAGTTAAAGCTAGAAAGGTTYCAGATCTGACAGAAGCTGATCTGTAGTTAAAAAAAGAAAAGATTTCAGTGAAACGACTAACRAGTGGTTTGTGTTGGTTCTTATCCTGTCCCCGAGCTAAAACCAACTCACGTTCTCCATTTAAAAACACCTCCAACCTGCCTGCTTCAGTGCAGCACGATGTGCAGYTCTGCTCCTGCCTGCGTGAACCGAAGCCTTTTATTCCACTTTAATCTATTTTCAGGGGTTCGCTAACCCCCTTTTGTTCTGTGACGTACGGTTTCCAGAAAGGTCTCGGAGCTGGTTGCCTAGCAAACATCCCACGTTAGCACTGTTCCCTCTATTTCTGTCTTTGCAGCGAGCGAAGTGAGCCGTCTGCCAGAGACGTGAGAAGGGTGTCGACCCATTCGAATCGCAATGAAGAGATATAAAAGAGTCTGAAGCAGCAATGAAGGAAATTCAAACTGAGTCACACGGATATCGCTGCAGAGATTTGGATGTTTGGTTAGATGCCTGAAAAGAACCAGTGTTCTTGTCAATAAACTCCCACACTCCTCTGCACAACGCCGTAACAAGACTTGTTTGGAGTCGGAAGTGATCATCAGCAGCCAATAGAAAAATTCTAAATAATCTCTGCCACTGCTGAGGAGAACGTCACTGCACAGCGAGGGCGGGTTATAAACCCTGACACATCCGTGACGTACTTCACATTAACAATCACTTCCTAAAAATAAATAGCAAGACGGTGCTGATCAGGCCTGACAGCCAAAACGCAGATTCTAAGAACATTTTGTGCCAACAAAAACCGGATCCCTCGCTTTTTTTTTTCTTCATATGGGCGTCACTTTGCACGTCACAGAACCGGAGATAATTCTTTCGCCCACAATCCAATCCTCCACACCCAATTAAAACAACAACAACAACAACAACAAAGAATCAAATCAGGACAGCTTGAACATGCGAGCATTTCATTTTGCTCCATGTTCCCCTTCATGTCTCGTTGTGACAAAGCTATTAAAATGGACACATTAAGTGGAGGTGGAAAATCAGGCACCATCATGGGGGAATGTTATACTTRCATTACTGTAAGAAAACATTTTGATTTTAAAGCTGAGAGGCTGCCTCAGCCTAAAGTTACAGTTTTCTCAGAACAYGTTTTGCTGTAAAATTTCTTTTAGGATCACAAACAAGCCACACTGGAAACAATACATCTATTTAATAATGTATCAAATTCTGTCTGATTTCTCTGAATCAGAAGAAAATTTAGCACAACTGTATGTGTGTGTTTAAACGACAGAAACGGTTCGTGTTTCTGCTCGGCTTAAGTAGATGCTGGGTCCAATGTACTCTGATTTTTGCCGTGCAGTGTTACAGAAGTGAATGGGTGGGNCTACATGCCTAAATGCACTGAGTTGCCACCATGTGATTGGCTGATTAGAAATTAAGTGTTAACGAGCAGTTGAACAGGTGTACCTAATAAAGTGGCCGGTGAGTGTACATCTATTTAATAATGTATCAAATTCTGTCTGATTTCTCTGAATCAGAAGAAAATTTAGCACAACTGTATGTGTGTGTTTAAACGTCAGAAACGGTTCGTGTTTCTGCTCGGCTTAAGTAGATGCTGGGTCCAATGTAGTCTGATTTTTGCAATGCAGTGTTACAGAAGTGAATGGGTGGGATCATTTTCACCCAACACTGACACAATCAGAGGATAGCCTATATGTCACGGTCATTAATGACGTATTTCCGGTAAAATTCTTGCCACGCTCCTACCTTCCACTTCTTGCTTACTGCCTATGATTTTAGCTTAAGCTCCTAGAAAAAGTCACAAAAGTTAAAGCATCTGYGAGCTACTGGTGTAAAACGTGTGTTCTGTTGTGTGCCGGTGTGTCCACTAAGCAGCAGATACGATCGAGTAGTTAGTTTTTCTCCATTTTCCTCTAGATGAGGAGGTGACAGCAGTGGATCATAGCATTACAGGCAAAACTTATCTTTAAAAGCTCATGCTTGCATTTGTAATCAGCATTTCTAACCTGAGGATATTCAAGAGTCAGCATCAGAAATGAGAAGAYGGRKGTTACAAAAGGGAAATGTACATTTATCCCCTTTTACTCCAAGACCGGGAGAGGAAAGACCACCTCCACACGACAGCTAGCAGGAAGCTAACACAGCAGCCGGTAAAGGTAGGTGTGTGCGTGTGCGCGCATTTGTGTTATACAGAGTGTGAAATTTATTTAGGCAACTTTGTCATGAGTTTTATGCAAAAGTAAAAACTTGTTAGAGTGTATATTACAGCGTAGACTAAAGCCGAGTGACGAGCGCGCCCCCGAGCACCGAGAGCAGCAGAACCTCCGCCTGATAATCATTACGTTTTCAGTTCACTAACGTCAGGGAAAACGATTCAAACCAAACAAGTAGCCCATCAATTTAAAGCCCAGACTCTGCTCTTTCCAACAATATAAGTGTCACAGCTCTACGTGAAAAATTCACAGAACAAGCAGCCACAGAATAGCGAAAAATGCTAAATTCTGGAACCATAAACACGAACATCTTTCCTTTGTTTTTATGGCTTTAATCCACTTTGGAGTGATTTTTCCCCACTTGGCTGGACCTGTATGTCACCTGTGTTTATGTTGGTACATGTAATATGCTAATTCTTTACTGTGGAGATCATTAAGAGTCGTTGTCGGGTGAAAAATTCTTTCGCTAACACTGTGTTGACCACGAACCGGAAGTGGCATCAAGTGCTGGACCGGATGTCCGTGGCAYATACTGTAGGCTATTAACAGAAAGCAGGGCAGCTGTAAAAAGTCTTTTCAGCCATTAAGTTTTGGCTTCACGTCGAAGCCAAATGAAAAAAAGTCACAAAGAGGTTTTCTAAAAACAAAAACAAAAAAAATGTACATTTCATAAATTATGTACCTAGAATTTATTAAAAGGATGCATATCACTCACTATATTTAATACTAACATTTTAAACTAAAATCATTGTGTGTTGAAAGTTAGACTTACAGGTGTTTTAGTTAAAACTCTGTTACTCACACATCAGGTTTTAGCTTAATATTTATAAAACTGACTGAGTCATGTTTGTGTTGGGTAAAGTTAATTCAGCCATCTTAAATCGATCAAGGTTTTAGGCAAACAACACTTAGTATATGATGGAGGACTCTCAGCTACTGAAACCTGTCAGGTGATAGTGAAAAGTATTTCTCACATTTGACCCCTGATGGGAGCTGATGATGTGTTTTAGATCCTGACCTTTTATAGAAGTAGCCCAGCGTGATGCCGACTCCCAGCATGATTATAACTGCCATCATGAGGATGCCCAGGACATAACCTGGATAAACAAAAGGTAAAGATTAGGTGGTACAAAKAAAGTTTTAGTTCATCCTCATCATATATGACTAACTACAGGAGCTACCAGTGGTGCCGAGGTCCTTCTTCTTCTTAGGTCCTGTTCGAACTCTCTGGCTGATGCCCATCACTGGCTGCACAGCAGCAGCTTTCCCTTCAGAAGCTCCAGACATGGTGGGCTTTAAGCTCTCTGTGGGGGGAGAGATCACCAAGGTGCTGAGGGATTCGCCCTCCTCCGGTCCGGCTGAGGTTTGCTCTACAGAAACCACAAAATAAAAGAATTAAACCACTTTTCCTTTTTGTGCTGCTGACACATTGAGCCAAATCATGTCTTTTTTTATTTCTAAACTCTATGCTTTTTAAGTGGAAACCTTGTTTATGACTGTATCCATTAAAACAACAATCAACACAACAATAAATGGGAACTATTTTTACTCAGGAAAAATCTCTTGAAACTTGATTTTTTTATTCTTATAAGGAAGAGAAATTTGTAAAAATATTACATCACAACGTCAGTGTGTGAGACTCCTGAAAGTAAAATATGAAAGTGAGCCGCGGGTGAGTGACATCGATCTACTCGAGCACTTTCACTCCTTTAGCTCATCTCTTTACTCAACTCAGGCATTCCAGCTGAGTGGAACGTTAATTTATTATGTAATGTATAGAGAAGTGCATCATCTGGACCAGTCATTGCAGATCTACTGACTTAAACCAAACTGCTTATTGTGGTAGGAAAACAGGTTTGTGTGTCTTTTTTATGTGAGCACAGCTGAAGACGTCAACATCTGCTCATTAAATCTGTTCAGTTTCCTCCCTCCCAGTTGTTTGTGCACTTTACCCAAGTTAAAGAGCATGAAGTCACGGAGGGAAGCAGCCAATCAGCTGCCGTCTCCAAGAGGAAACGACTCCTCGGGGCCAATGGGAGCAGCTTCGGGGCTGGGTGCAAGTCTGAACCCTCTGACATGTGCTCAGCTTTGTTGTTGTTTGACTTCTCAGCTCGTTTCAGCAGGAAACAAAGAGAAGCCTGTGTGTTTCTCACAGATACCCTGACCGACTGACCCACTACTGACTGCCGTCTTAGGTGGAAAACTAAACGGCGTGTGAATAATAAACTAAAAGAAAACTTATTTGGGGGGAGTTTTCTAATGAGCCGCAGCTTTATTTGCAGTAGACTTTCAACTCATTTTGCACAAAATATACACCACGCATGAGCACGTGATTCAAAAACGATTAATATTAATTGTGTGCAACGTTTCCTAACCTTTGCATGCCTCGACTGCGCAGAACTGCCTCTGGATGGTCCCATCTGGAGCTGTAATGTAGCACCAAGGCCTCACAGAGGCGTCTGGGTTTCGGCAGTAGTTGTGATCCCCGACACCTACGAGACGAGTGATAAGAGAAACAAACGACTGTTACTGAATCCTTGTTGCAGCACGGCTCACTCCCACAGTGTGGATAAACTGCAGGACTCATGTTCACAGRCTGCCCTGAGCACAAACAATGGAAACAGCATCTGCTGGCTGAAAGAAGCCGTTTAACACCACGAACTGGAGGGACTGGGTCTGCAGTGGGGGGCTGTAAAAAGGATTGCTCTGTGTTTTCACATCATGTTAGATGTTTGATCAACTCTAAATAAACTTTTGCCAACATTTTTTTAATCCGACTCCAGTTTTCAGCAAGACTCAGCAATTAGAAGATGTGTTTCCACTTTATTTAAAAAAAAGAAGCATAAAACATATCAGCTTGTTTACCTGTTTGTGAATCTGGATGGRTGTCAACATCATAGTCTCTGGTAGTATTAGTCCAGTTTAGGCAGATGAGAGCTGTGGAAGATTTCTGCTCTTCTCCTCTGTAGTCCAAACCTCTGGATTTCACACAATCTGAAATAAATAAATAAATAAACAAACAAAAAAATAAATAAATGTGGCAACACATAAACATATTGAGCAATTAACAGAAAAAAACTAATAGATCTCAATGGATTAAGCATGTATTTTCAAAGCACGTGCAATGCTTTTAAATTTAAACCCCCCAAAAATGGGGACTAAAACASCAACAGCAGCTTCTAAATGAGTAGCTTTTACCTGTTTGATCTGGATTTGATGCGCTCTCTGCTGCGATGGCCACGCTCAGRAAAACAACATGCAGAGACAAAAACATTTTCAACAGCTGACAAACTGAATGTTCTGCCATGATGGGGTTTTTTTTAAATCCTCTAAAACAAACAAAAACAGAACAATGGAGAGAGAAAGAGCCTATGCATGAAACACACTGCTCCTCTCTGAAAGCCCCAGCCCTTGTTTTTGTCAGAGGAGCTGCTGCTGCTGTCTGTGTATAAACAGCCTTCAGTGCGGGAGGAAAAGGAGGAGGAGGAGGAGGAGGAGGAGGAGGAGTCTTTCTGCAGAAGCAGACTTCAAGGTCCTAAAGGCTCCTCAAGCTTGATTCATGAGAAAACACAAAGCTGCAGAACAGTCTGGACTCTTATCCTAACAGGGAAGGAAAAGTCAAGGTTTTTATTCATGTTTCTGTCTGTCTGCCCACCGCCCAAAAAAAACAAAAAACAAAAAAAACAACAAACTTTAGAGCAGTTTCCAAATTCTGCTTGTCTTCAGAAAGCTGCCCTGCTTTCCATTTTTATTCCATACTCTGAGTCACCTCTTTCCCTGTCTGATCCCCATCTGAGTGCAGTTTAATCTGGCTCTGGGTGCATCTGCAGCCTTTCTGTTTCCCAGACTTTCCTCTCAACCCATGAGGCCTCTCCTCCTGCTGGCTCTGCTCAGAAGTGGGCTCTGCAGAGTAATAAAGTCTTTGTNGTGTGTGTGTGTGTGTGTGTGTTGGCTGACTGGTAATGAGGCCAGCCAGTGTGTGAGACTCAACTTAACTGATCCACTTTTCAATGAAGACGCTTACTCAGATTTAAGGCAATAAGCAGAGCAAACACCCAACATCTGTTCTGAATGCTTCACCACACTTTGAACTTTAAGATCCACTTTGCAAATTCTCTGAATTTCAAAAAGCTCAGGCTTTTGAAAATGGGATTCTGTAGAAAAACAATTAATATCTTACCTGTTATAGATAAACCACATGTAACAGTTTGATTCTGATAGAACTAACAAGTTAACGACTAGTTTGAGTGTTGTAAAACTTTCATTTTAAAATTATAGTGGTCAGTGTGAACACTTAACCTTTTACATTGCTGTCTGTTTTGTATTACACGGTTAGTGCAAATAGCAGCAGCTGTAGCTAGCTTTTCTGCAAGAATTACTGTCTAATGCAAAAATAGGATGTGAAAAATGTGAATAGACATTACCTTTTTGTTTATTTTTATTTAAATTGTTTAGTTTTATGTGATATTATATAAATGCTATTTGTTAAATAATTCAAAAATGAGGTGAAAAAGTAAAAAAAAAGAGGCCCAAATACTTTTGGACATTGTCATCCTGCTTGTAAAAAGACACTAAATTCAAAAGTAACAAATGCCTAAACATTGCTGTACATGGAACATCTTAAAAATGTCAAAATTCATTCATTTTATTTGTACGGTCTCAGAGGACACAAAATGCTTAAATTTCTTCAATGCACATAATAATTACATACAGTAACGGCAAAATCTACATGGTGAAACATTATTTTTAAAAAGATATTTACTGTTTTTCATTTAAAGCTTTAAAAATATGAAATAACTATTTGTGCAAAATGTAGAACTGATCACATGAAAAAAAACTGATTAAAATGAACAGTTTAATTCATCACTTAGAACGCAATTTTTACATATAATAACAAAACCCTGCTGTATACACAAAAATAATTCATTAAGATTTTTATAATTTTAGGATTAAAACAGAAAACACGACTCAATCATGTTCAGACAACCTGAAACATCAGTGGAAAAACACTAATTATTATTCCAAATGTCCCATGTGTGTTTGTACCTATGTACAAACACTTGATTACAGCGGCTGTACTGCATCTGGCCTCGTTCCTTGTTGTCACGGTTAATTCTTTAAGTAGCAGGAACCTGGTTTACAGAGTTCAGACACACTCAGGCACAACAACAAAAACTATCAGGCCAGATGCTCATTTTATACAAACAGTTTGTCTGCAGGAAGTTCTCAGCTAAAAGACTCACGTAAAACTTTAGCTAAAATAATTAAATATACATTATAATGTGTTTAAACAAGGATACAGTATCATTAACATGCTTTGTGCTGTGCTCTCAGATATAAACACCTCCAGGTTTCTTTCAGCTGCTTGTTTTTGTCGCTGAGCTCTGCACACTGGGTGTGGACTTTGTGTCACAAGAAACACGTTGCACAAGATTTGCATACGAATCATTAACACAAACTCATTGTTACAGCTGTGGGATAACCCAGATGTTCGATGATGCAACATTTGATGCACACAGAAAGGAAGTGAATGTAAAGAAAAAAGAAAAAACATAAATAAATACTGATTGATATTCACTGAATCCAGATATCCAGACCAGAAATGTCTCATGTTGTTTGTCCCATCCTGACAAATGTCTATCTTAAACAGCATCAGTGGACAAACCGATGATGTAAGGCTCTCTTATCAGATCCATCCTCTCATCAGCGGCTCAGATGTGGTTGGAAAATGGACACTTATCCTGGCAGAAGGCTTCTAATGGAAAATTAAACCGCACACCATCCTCTCCCTCCTGGGGCAATTTTCCCTGATGCTGTTTCTGCTGCTGCATTACATCACTGCATCATCCTGCTACTGTTGCTCAGCACATGAAGATACAACCTGAAGCCACTGTTCTGAGTGCCGCTGAGAATAATGAAACTTTAAGAACTGAGTGAAGTTTCAGAAACTCAAAGGGTTCCCCTTTAAAGGGATCCATGATTAGTTGTAACATTAGACTTTATTTAATAAATATATATTTTAACTGTGAAATAAAGACTGTAAAAATACTGTAGGATGTTCAGTTTTTATCATTTTTAAACTAAAAGTTTAAAAATACATTTTAACATGGACAGGGCCATTTTAATTACACGCAAAGCATTCTGGGTAAATGATGTGGATAGGTCATCGGTGCGAGGCTGCTAGTGAGCTATATCCACCCTGAAGGTTAATCTTGGACAATATCTGATGATTGACTCTTTTAAATGAAACCAGAGAGCGTTGACAGAGAGGAGAAGGTAGAAATGACTCAGCCTGTAACTGAAAATATAGATGGAGGACCTCAGTTTAGCTTGTCTGTCACGCTAGCACTGAGCTAATACATATAAGACAATATAGAGTCGAGGCTAATGCTAAAGCTAACAGGCTAAGCTGAGGTTCTTCTTCCATGAAGCAGCTCTGTTGTCCTCCAGCCATATTTTCAGTTATAGGCTGAGTCATTTCTACCTTCTCCTCTCTGTCAACGCTCTCTGGTTTCATTTAAAAGAGTCGATCATCAGATATTGTCCAAGATTAACCGTCAGGGTGGATATAGCTCGTTCACACCGAGGACCTATCCACGTCATCATTTACCCAGAATGCTTTGTGTGTAAATAAAATGGCTCCATCTGTGTTAAAATATATTTTAAAAAATGTACAGAACTAAACATCCTACAGTATTTTTACAGTCTTTATTTTACAGTTAAAATATATGTTTATCAAATAAAGTCTAATGTTACAACTAATCAGGGATCCCTTTAAGGAACAGCAGCCACTTAGGTCTTACATAACTACGTCCAAGTGCTGATTTACTGCGGCATCAGCAACTGCAGTCCTTATTTGAGAACAGCATGTCTGTATCGCTCTTAAAATATCAGCTGGGCCACATCGAAAGAGAGTTCATGCTTCGAAAACACGTCTCCTGTTCAGTCACAGTGGCAGCTCTCCAGCCACGGCAGCTGAGAAAGCAGAGGGGAACTGAACGCCGTTCTGACTGAGCAGTGCACAAACGGACTGAAAACGCTCGCGCACCGACGAAGGGTCGCAGAGGTGTCGTGCCCCGGCGGGGGCTTTCAGGAGACGGAGGAGGAAGGCGGCCCTGGTTAGCAGGCCACACAGGCTGCTGTGGAAGCGGGGGTCAGTGAGGAGAGCCAGCCAAGAGGAGGTCAACGTCTTAGCTGAGAAAGAACAAAAAGAATAATAAAACAAGGGCTAATTAACCCTAAATATAATGTCACAAACAGATAATAACAGTGATACCTGGCTGCAGCTGTTCACAGACTGCGAGGCTGTCCAGCACCTGCGCAGCGTTCTCYTCTGCCCATGAATTCAGAATCGGAGCCAAAGCCAAGGACTGAGAGGATTTCTCAGCCATCTGCAGCAGGTAGGGCAGCACGTGCGCCGACATGACGGAGGGCTCTGCAAACACGTTGGCCTCGTCCTGCTCATACAGGCTGGTGCACCTGAGGGAAAGAACGACGACGACAGATGAGCRGTGCAGACAGATGGGATCAAACGGGTGTACGGGGTTCAGAGGTAGCACACACCCTCCTGCTGCCGAGGCGTCTCTCAGCACCGATCTGAGGTCAGACTGAGGCAGGTGGGACAGCAGCACCTCCAGTGCGCCGGCGGTCTCCCCGCACGCCTCCAGCAGCAGGTCCAGGAGGAGCGGCAGCGCCAGGTTCGCCTGCACGACGCAGACGCTCCTCTGGTTGTCTCCTGTCGTCGCGCGACGGAGCAGAGAGGTAAAACGGGCTGCTTTCAGCTTCACCTGCTGGCTTTGGTCCTGGAGCAGGTGGAGGCCCGTGTTCATCAACCTAAACCAGGAAGGTTCAGCACTTTTAAATGAAGTCTGTCATTAAAAAAAAACAGCAGCGTGATCAGATCATTACCTCATCATGATGGCAGGGAGAGCGGGGTGTTCTCTCAGGCTGCTGAGAAGAGGAGCTCCAGCCACACAAAGAGCTTCACCACACGCCAGCCTGAGCGCTTCAGGGGCGTCTGGAGCTCGATCACGCTCCAGGATCCCACACCAGCGCTGGARCTGCGGGATCTTTAAACTTAAAACATAAGAAGAAGGTCAGAGCAGGAGGAAGGGATGTAAATAAAGTTTAAAAATATAATAAAAAGGTATAAAAACCTGGCATCTGGCCACTGGGAGAGCAGCAAACTGGCAACATTCAGAGCGTGGGACAGAAACTCGGGTCCACCTTTCTGCTCCTCCAAGTCTGTGAGTAACAAATCCAGACACTCGGCCAGAAAACTCTCCACTGGGGGGTTCGAATGTGGAAAAGGTAAAGCGGTCATGACGACAACCAGAGCTGCGAGGAAGGCAGTGCGATACTCCACGCTGTCACTCAACAAGGCCTCCTTCAAGTTTGACTGAAGATAGAAAATATGATTTCTCTCAGTTTACCTCTGAGCTCTAAAGGTGTTTTGGACCATTTTATTTGAAACGCAGTCAGAATAACTTCGAGCTTTAAACACTAAACACTGATTTCTCTAAGAACGCCCAACTGTGGAGCCAGGAGATAAAGCAGCTACATGAACTTTAACCCAAGTAAATATTTTTATAGAAACTGCACCTTAGTCTCTTCGGTTATACAATATAAGATCACACTCAAACCCTTCCATCCACCAGAACAAAGGCAAAACAAACTATTTAAGTCTTCAACCGAATTACATTTAAGCCTGGCTTTAAATCGAAATTATTCAAGTTTTGTTTTGCAAAACGTCCGTTACAAGTCGAGCTAGACTGGTTTACAAATGTTTTCTTCCCCCTGAGTCTGAGTCACGGGAGCAGATCTCGTTTTACCTGCAACACCTTTCGAATGACGTCCTTCAAGCCCGTCTGCTGCAAAGCTCTCCGCTCCAGCAACGAGCCAACCAGTGACAGTCTCACGTCCAGGCTAAATGTTGGCAAGTTTTCCCACATTTTTAAAGCCCACTTTGGATCTGCACATGAAAAATGGATGACTTCTCGATGGAAGGAGGATAACCCAAGCTGTGGAACAAAATATAAATAAAACAAAATATAAATCTATTACATTAAAACATTACTGTGAGCTTTATCTTGTAGCTAAAACACAACAAAATGACATTTGTTGACTCATAACTTCATTAAAATCAACAAGAAAGCTTTATTTCCAAGCCTCAAAATGTCACAATAAATGTATTTACTCTCTAAGTAGCATTGTGGTTCATCACAAACTTTTAAATTTAACAATAAAAACTGTGATTTCTAATTAAGCCTGACTGAGGTGCATGTTTGCATCACCGCAGCTGTGTAGAACTGGAGGAACCGGGTGTTTGAGTTTACTAACATCACTAACAGAGATCAGCTGCTGCAGAAATGTCCCTGAGCCAAAATGTTCATCATTAAAATGTATGTTTGGTTAAATCAGCCGGTGATGTCAAAGATCTGCTGACTGAGTCAATATGACAGCTGATTTAATGTGTAACCTCAGAAATCATTACAGTTTAAAAGCTGCTGACACCTGCTGGAACACAGTTCAGTCGGTTCTTTTCTTGTCAACAAGAAACACTAAGAACGTTTACTTTCTTTTATTTTTTAAGAACTAAAAGAGTAAAATGTCACGGTGATGAATGTGCACCATATGACTATTAAAGCAATGTACATTTTGCCTGTCTGTTAGCAAAATATCTCATAAACTACTGGAGATATTTTATTAAAACTTTCAGAAAACAATCACTGGATGTAGTTCTACGACTGATTACGTTTAGGAGAAAACACAATTTAAGATGGCTACAATTCAGCCTTTTAAATGGATGTTGAACTAGAATTTGGTGTGGCAGTAGCTGAGAGTCTTCCTTATTTTATAATCTAAGCACGGGACGAATGCAGCTGATTAGAGCAGTCGTCCTTGGGGCAACACMCTGAACCCCCACAGCCTCTGATGTGTGTCCCATCAGAGTATGACTGTGATTTAGTCACTGATTAGTCTCCAATAGAATGACCTATCTACAGAGACAAAGTGTTGTGTGAATGGTTAAATGAGGGCACAGAATGTAATGTAAAACACTTTGAGTGTCCTGGTTGGATAGAAAGATGATATATACCATAAGTGATGCATATTTTCAAAGAACAATAGTGTATTTTTACTTGTAATTTCCAAAAATAACTAAATATCAGCTAAATAACTGTGAATGTCAAACAAATTAGTTAAAGCAAATACTGGGTTGTCTGGTATTTAAGCAATGATGTAGATTTCTGCTAATAATCCCATTAAACAGCAAGCAGCAGATATCTGTTTGTGTGTGGTCGGGTTGTTTTGGCTGAGTTTTCTTGTGATTGGTACTGTAGTATTCCTGACCACCTGTGGTGTACTGAAAAAAACAACAACAGTCATATCTCGTTGGGTGCAGCAGAGAGCAGACAACAGCTAACAAGGCCAAAACCACCACTGAAGTAC
>NW_013952516.1:429546-458122 GCF_001266775.1 Austrofundulus limnaeus | reverse complement strand
TGTGTGTGTGTGTGTGTGTGTGTGTGTGTGTGTGTGTGTGTGTGTGTGTGTGTGTTTTAGTCCCGATCAAAACTACGTGACAAAGAAACTTTAGTTTGTTTAAAACAATATTGAACCACAAAGAGGATCTATAACTAAGTTAACTCAGCTTGTTTTATGACTGATAAGAGGCAGATGTCCAGTGTGAACCTGCTGATTCAACACAGACAGCAGCGCAGGCAGCCTCCTCCTCCTCCTCCTCCTCCTCTCCTCACCCGAGTCTGAAGGAGAGTCAGGCTGTGGAGCTCAGTGGAGCTAAAGTCTCATCAGATCAAGCTGCTGGTTCAAATGTTGATTCAGTGATACATGAAGCCTTGTGTTGCTGAGGYATTGTGTGTCTGTGTGYGTGATTGTGTTCAAATGATATTAGCCGCTAACATGCTAATACGAAGCTGTAACAGACGATCATGCTATGCTAGCTGTTCCACCCCTTGACTGCTGCAGGGGCRTGTCTTAGAGAGAGACTTTTATTTCAGAACACGGCCGCTGTGACGAAACYGTGGAGAAGACACGTCATCATGGAGAGCTTTAACCAATATGTAAATGAGCCTGCAGTACCACTGCTCAACCCATAGCATGCAGCAAAGARACRTTTTTGGACCAAATATTACAGATTTGAACAAATACGAACAAAAACATCAAAATTAGCACAGAAACAGTACTATATAACATTTTAGACGTATTCTAGATAGTTCATCAGCTAAAAAAGTTAATTTTGGGGTAAGTTACTCTTTAAAAGACACATGTTTTTATGTAAAAAATGCTGTGTTCATGTATGAAGGTTAACATGTTTGTAAGGCTGCAATAAACCCACCTGAAGACCCTGTGGAGGTGAGTTAAGGTCACGGGTGAGCGTGTCGCTGAGCTGTGACAGGAAGTTCTCACAGCAATGTTTTCTTAAAGAGTCGACCACCCCGAGGTACGCCGCTCTCACCAGGGGGCAGCGCTGAGCTGCAGTTCCCAACCACAGAGAGGTCTGAACCCGACTCAACACCTCATGGAGATCACCGGAGAGCTCGCTGGAAAAAACAAACAAACAAAAAACACTAGAAATTTTCTARAACCGGAAGGTTTCTGATGAATGAGTGAGCGAGCCTCTCTCTGAAGTCCCACCTGGCTGTGCGGAGAGCTCGGTCCAGAACGGYTCTGATCTGCAGCAGCTGTCCGTGGAGCTGGTTGTGGCTGCAGGACTCCTGAGGACTGGGCAGCTGAGAGGTCAGTTTGATGAGGATGTCAGCGTACTGAGAGGAGGCCGTCATGGCCACCAGAGCTTTAGAGGCTTTCACTCTCACACTGTAAATGGGACTCGCAGACAGCTGGAGTAAAGGAGGCAGGAAGTCCGACAAAGTTCTGCAAGATTAACATAAAAAGACATTTAAAGCTCAAATAAACATTCAATAACAAATGAATTAGCCCTGAAAGTAATAACTGCCCTGCATAACTGCCTTCACGCAACAGAAAACAATAAAATGTATTAAGTTCTCTGAAAAACCGTAGACAGAACTACTCTGATGGGTCTTGGGCTCCAGGCTGGAGTTGGGCCAGCAGGGTCAGGATGGGATAAAGCGAGGGTTGGAGGTGTAGTTGGGCCCCGCCGGCTGGACCCTGGAGGTTCTGTGCTGCCTCTCTTAGTTCGCCCAGGAGGAAGGGCTGGAGCGCAGGATAGTGGAAGAAGAAGGCAGCAGAGGACAAGCTGTGCTGGGTCGGGCCGGCCTCCTCACTACCGGACCGTTGGCCAAGCATTCGAGAGCAAAGAGAACCTACAAACACATTTGGAATAATGTTGATGAATTATTTTATTGAAAAAAAAAAGTTCTGCATTAKTTTTTCTGCCTCTAACACAGCAAATAACGCACATGTGTCAAACTCAAGGCCCGCGGGCAAAATGTGTCCTGTGAGGGACTTTTGTCCGGCCTGCCAAAGGGCCAAATGTTATTAAAAAAATTCTAAATTTAACTACCGGTAAATAAATTTTATTAAACTTGAAAATATATTTTATTTCAATGGCAAAACTTTAAATTTATGATTTAATGAAATGAAATAAACAAACAAAAGTTGAAAGKTAATAATACTTATACTAGCGTAGATGGGAGCAAGCTTTTGCTGAGGTGGCCCTAAGACTCTGGAACAGAGTCTGTTCAGTCTTTTAAAAATATCTTAAAAACTCACTTTTTTACACTGGCTTTTAAAGTGCCTGTGACATGCATATCCATGAAATACAAAAAAGGCAAAGAAAATTTATTTATATTTAAGGAACTTGGCATAATACACATGATTTGACCCATTACGTCACATAATTGGCATTTTTTTCTTTTGAATTTGGTTCAGCTAAAGTGAAACAGGAAGTGACATCAAAGGGGAACTCTTTGRGAAAGAAAACGCCCTGGTTTTTGTTTATTAAAACAATATTATTTGAACTACGACTCTCTCATCACTCTATGATAGCGATTAAAATAATCTAAAGAAACATTAGATTATTCTCTACAGTCTGTGTTGTTAGCCATTTTAGCAATGTTCTGTTTACATTCAGACATTCCCCTTTGACATCACTTCCTGTTTCTTCACATGTGAATATCTAAACAACTGTTCATCTTGGAGGCATGAAATCTTTTTTACAATATGTTATCAGTGTTATCTTTCCAAAAATATATTAATATTTATTATAAAAATTTGATGTCACAGGCACTTTAATTCAAGTTTGGTTTGAGTTACATCAAACTTGTTTTTAGTGTTTACAGTTTTAATTGTATCGTGTCTGTGAAGCACTTTGAACAACACTGTCATTTAGAAATGTGCTATATAAATAAAGTGATAATGATGATGATGATGATAATACTTGTCCTGGCCCTGAGCATTTGACTTTAATTAACTGTGAATAAGCCAGCGTTGACCATAAACTACATTCCCCATAATACATGTTGATTATGCCTGATGGAAAATGAGAGTTCAGAATTCAAGACTTACCGCAACTCATCAGTGTGTAAAACTCTCTTACTTTTACTTTTAGTAGTGTTTTTTTATAATTTATTTTATTTACATTAAATTATTATTATTATTATTATTATTATTATTATTATTATTATTATTATTATTATTATTATTATTTTTTTTATTTTGTATAATTTATTTTACATTTACTCAGATGTACACGTAGTGTTTTTTAGTGTTTATTTAAGAACATGTTAAAACCCTGTTTCTATGCAGGAAATACCATGTAGAGCTAAGTTATTATTTGTTAGCAGTGCTCAGCTGCAGCAATGAGACGAGGAGCGTGATGTTTTCAGTTGAGCTAAAGTTAAACACAAAACATCAAAGTTCATTACAACTGACCCTTTGAGGGCCACCTTAATGCTCACATGGCCCTCAGGGAAAATGAGTCATGATACTCCTGAGATAACTGATAAATACTAAGTAATAATAAATGATAACCACTTTACAAAACTAAAATGGTCAGTTTATGTTCATCTGATGTTGATGTAACTGTTGAGGTACTGAAATCCTTTACAGGCTAAAAGTAAAGAGTTAAATGTGTTTGTCTCACTGTAAAGCTGCAGAGCGGCATTCCTCATGGCCCAGCAGGGAGAACTGAGCAGAGCGAGAGACAAGATGACAACAGCAGGTGCGAACTGAAGGACGGCTCCTCCCCAACCTGCTCCACGCACCAACGCCTGCAGAGTGTGAACCGCACACACCTGCGAGGGAAACATCAGGTTCAAATCAGACAACAAAACAACCCTGAGGGTCCTGCTGCGTGTGTGTCCTCACACCTGCGGCAGGTCCAAGGTTTGGTCCCAGTTCTCATCCAGAGGGGTTTTAGCCATGTCCATCAGGGCTTCCATGCTGGAGGCTAACAGTGGCCTGGCTTTGCTGGCCTCCTCTGCCGACAACACGCACAGGATCAGGACGGGCAGCCCTGCAGCCCGCCGGGTCACAGACGCAGAGCGAGGGCACCGCACGACCTCCAGTCCCTTAAAAAAATATTTTATATATACAGATTAAAAATATAAACAATCACTTCAGGAAGTATTTTACTAAGTATCACTCACTTCTTTCAGCATCTGTGTTGGAATGTCTTGAAGTTGTGGCTCAGTGCTGCCCAGCAGTGAGGAGCAGAATTTTGTGAAGCCTAAGCAGCAACCCTCTACTGCCCCCTACTGACGCAAAGATGTATTATTTAGAAAAAATCTGATCAATTTGCCTGAATCTCTATAGATTTTTACAAACCGCACCCAGTGACGACATTTGAGAAGAATATCTTTGAAGACTTTTGATGCTCTCCTTAAGTCTTGTTTTGTTAGAAGACACTCGCTTCGCTGTTTGGTTTCTGTCAGGATTTTCTCCACCAAAGAACCCAAGAGAATTCCTATTTCCTAATAACAATAATAAAATACATTACAAACAAATAAACGGAATTATGAGCTAAAGTATTAGAGCTTCTCAGAGAGCTTTATGAGGCAGATCTGTTTCACCTTCAGTGAGACCCAGCAGCAGGTGAGAACCAGACTGTGCTCCTCAGACAGCAGGATGCACTCGTCTCCGTCAGCTTCTCCTCCTCCTGAGTGCTGGGAGATCAGAGAGCTGATGGCGTTGCCCATTTCGCAAAAAGAAGGTGGAGCATCTAAGAGAGGAAAGCATCTTAGTCTGCCGTGATGAAGAAGTCTGAAATAACTTTCAAACTAATTATGCAGACTGTCTCAGTACATGTTTCACCAGCTTCACGGTCTGCGCACAGAACAGCAAGCAGCAGCGCAGAGATGTTCTCCAGGAGGCCCAGCATCTTGTCCATCATAATGGTGTCGAGGGTGTCATAGATCTGGTTTGGTGCCTCCAGCAAACATCTCTGCAGGGCACAGAGGACGCCTGAAATAGAAAATGTTAGGAGTCTGGAGCTCAGGATTATTTATCTAACAGAGTTTAAACCTCACCGTGTATCGGTTTTGTTCGGGCAGCGAGCATCATGTCGGTTTTAGCCGTCTGATAATGCTCCTCCAGCTCCTCCAGCAGGACTCGGACCAAACAAAAGGGATCTCTGCCGGAGTTCAGTCTGCAGTCTTTGCACTGATGTCCTGATCTGCAGGGGAAAAAAACATCATGTAAATCTAAAGGTTTGACTCTGATTAGGGCTGCATGATAATGAGAAAACGTGATTTGCAATAACAATGATTAACACTGCAAAGACGATATGACATGTGCAACAAACGAACAAATACTTACCGGTAAGTAAGCAGAGTTAAACAGTGATAAACAGTGTAGTGGTCATTTAACACTGCTATATTTGCTGTGTGATGTATTTCAACTTAACAGTTTTATTTTTTAAAAAGTACAACTAGACACAGCTGCTGTGTTAGCAGTGAAACAAACTGCAGGCAGTTTCTTAATAATTTTAAAACATCGTCCCCATAACACATTTTCTGATGCTATAAATAATGACAAATCAGTTTTTTAAAATAAATTATTAAAATATATCTTCAAAAAAGAAACAATGCTTTTTTTCAACTACAAGTTTTTTGTTGCAAACATTTTCCTCGCTCGTCTTGCTTTCAGCCAWTGCGATGCTCACTAAGTTTGCTCAGTTGTTTGCTATCCACCCACGTCAATGTAAGGGGGCGAGTATCTAATTTAAAGAGAGCCATTTGATTGGTCAAACACTTTTTGACAAAAAACATAAATGCAAACATTTGAGCCAAACAGCAGTTGTCGCGATGATGATGACGATAACTTTTCGATGTATTGTGCAGCCCTAACTCACTGACAGAGGCTTAGTGGGAGGAGGTAAGGCTTACTTCTGGACCAGAACCTTCATCATGAGCGCTCCTGTCTGAGCCTCYGGAACCCGAGGGCTGCACAGAAGCTGCTTGGTCCTCACCATCAGCACTTCGGCGATATCATCTGGGAAACTGGGTGGAAAAAATCTCAACAACAACTCAGAGGAGAGCTCTCGAATCTGAAACAAAAACACATCCCAGGTGTGAAACTTTCACCAGTTTAAACAATAAGGAGTCGTGAAAGAAAACAGTTCTACCTCATTCGTGGAATCTTCCAGACAGCTGATCAGAACCAGCTGTTTAGTCCTGCTGAAGAAATCCCACTGTCCTCTCTGTCTGGCAACAGTAATCAGAGTTCCTATATTTGCTGCAAAAATAAATTAAAATACATTATTAACAACTACAAGTGTGTACAAAAAAACACAAAGGTTTAGTTTTAGAAACTAATTATGTACACAAGAATGTATTACCATTATATAGCTCAGTAAAACTTGTTTTGCTTAAGTTTAGAATTATTTTGTAGAAAAAAACAACATTTTAGACAAGAAATAAAATGTACATGTGAAAGTTTCCTTTTTTATTTATTTATTTATTTATTTATTTTGTGTGTATGTGTGTTTTTGCGTATATGGGAATGCCATTTGATGGCATAGTGTGGTTTGAACTGGTTAGCAAAATATTTCATGAACTGAAATGAAATTCCATCTACTTCGAAAGCAGAACAGCTAATCCACATTACCCGGGATAAAAATGGCTTTAACTCTGTAATTTTTACAGATATGGAGCTAAAATTTAACGTGGAAAGATTTGAGCATCATCCGCTACATACGCTCTGATTGGTGTAAGAAATAATTTGCACAAAATCCCTTGAAACTGAGTGAGATCTCCATAAACGTCATTTTTAACATTCAACAACATCAGAGTTTGTTCTTTCCTTTTCAACTCTTCGGGAGGTTTTCCTCTCACCTGGAGGCTGTCCCTTCTTCCTGTCAGGACTCCAGGTGTCGGTGCACGTCTCCAGCAGGGCGGAGAGCAGCAGCAGCACCGTCTTCTTCCTCTGGTAGCTGTGTCCTGGAGCCAGGTAGCAGTATGGAAGCTGACCTAACCACTCCACAAACTCTACACAATGTAAGTAAAAACCAAAGAGAGAAAATGACTTGGAGCTCTCTTGTGAACTCAGACTTGCAACTCTGGGTTTTCCTCACCGATCTGCTCCAGGATATCCTGCGTTCTCTCATGAATGGTGTCCTTTCTGCCCTTCGCTCCTCTGAGAAGCGCCAAACAGCCGTCTCTGACACGGACCAGGAACTTCCTGACCCCGGCCTGAAGGTGCTGGCGAAACGACGAGGATTCGCAGTTCAGGTTCTGAGGAATGAACTCCCTCAGCATCTCCATCTCTTCTGTAGTCGGGGCGTCTCTGGTCTTTGGGCTGCAGCACAGCACGCCGAGAGCCGCGAGGCGGATTTTATCGTCTGCAGAGCCCAGAGCCAGCCGCAGCGTCTCCAAGGTGGAGCCGCCCCGAAGGGACCACGGCGAGCGGCCCGTCGCGGCTCGGTAGGAGCTCAGGACGCAGGCCCGGGCGTGAAGATGCCCGGGCTCCTGAGGGTTCAGACCAGCCAGCAGAGGGTCCACTGCGGAGGGGAAAATCTGAAAGGTGCAGGGCAACAGGTGTGACGAGCTGCTGTTCAGCAGAAGAGTCACGTCAGACGTCAGAGCCTGGTGAAGGAAAGGCTGCCAGCGCCTCGCCCAGTGTCTGGACAGATCCGCCTCAGAGAGCGAGGAAGACTCCTCTGATCGTTCACAGAGCTCTCGCCTCTGCTGCTGGACCAGACGCTTATACAGCTCTGATGCACACGGCGACAGGTGATTGGTTGATAAACACTTCAGGAGATGACTGGACAACTCGGGGTATCCATCCAACACCTGAAGGAGAGAAAAACTCAATTCAATCGCACAAATATAGACAATCTGCTTTCCTTAAATGGACTCTAAGTTTTAAATTCAGGATGGAATGACTGCTAAATCCTCACCACATCAGTACCCAGATGTGGCAGCAGAGCACAGAGGCGAAGATATTTGGCTTTGGCTTCCCAGGGTAGTTTCATTACTCTCTGAAGCAGGGTAGAATAAAACGTCCTCTTTACATCAGAAAACTGCTCACAGTCCATTTTATAGAGGCTCAGCAGCTGAATAAAGGCACTGTTTGCAAATTCAGGCACTCCTTCTACCTGGAAAGAGACAGATAGAAATATTGAATTCTGTCAGTTTTTATTGTTTTAAATGAGTTTTTAAAATAGTCAAAAACACCAGAGATAGTAGTGGTTCGCTTATTTAGTTGAAATGTTAACAGAAAACTGTCAATCATCTTACAAATCATCAATCGTGTATGTTTCTTTAGCTCATAAGGTTGTTTTAAAAGAATTCACCTTTACATACATGCCTCTAAAAAAGATAAAATAGTAAAACCAGTTTATACACTGCAAAAATTGTCCATCTAACCAAGTCTTACAATCTTATATCCAATCAAAACCCAATAATATAAGACAAATTCACTTAGTAAGACTTACTGAAAAAGGAAAAGAAAAACCCAAGCTAACAACATTAATAATGGAACACATTCTGCTCTAGCTTAGTCTCAAAACAAGATGTTTTTGACTGAATATGAGTGTATGACTTGGTTAGATGGACATTTTTTGCAGTGTAAACAGGAAACCAATTTATACCCTAAAAATTTAGGGACAAATTTCAGAATCAGAACCAGAATAATTGATCACCGAGGGAAATTACATGTATTCCAGCTGCAACYGTTCAGATCAGAGGAATGTGTAATCAAAGAAATTAGCCCACTAGAATAAAATAAGTATAAACACTCAGGATTACAAAACAAGCACACTTATGTACACATAAACAATGTACAATAAAAATAATAGGAATATTAAGAAAATGTGTACTGCATGTAACGAGAGATAAYGTTTGGTATATTGCACATGTTTRGTGAGTGYCATGGGTAAAATACAGTAAATTAAATATCAAATAAAGACTAAAAATAACAAATGTACAGATRTATTAATGTAAATGTAAATRTACAGATGATCTAGTGTCACATGTTTAGGGAGGAGTTATAGAGTTTGATGGCCACTGGTAGGAACGACCTCCTGTGGTGCATTTTGGTGGAATGAGTCTTTTGYTRAATTTGTRCTTCTGTGACAAATCTKWTKAGTTTTAAAGTTTGTATCCTGTTACTGTTTTTTTACTGACTGTGTAGAAGGATGAAATGAAGTTCAGCGACTCACTGGGCTTTCTGCGTTGGTCCAGATGATGTGAGCGAGCTGCTGCAGCCGGCTGCTGTTGTCGGGTAAAAGACGGCTGCCCGTCGTCTTCCAGAGGTCCGGCACGCATTCTTTCACTCTTCTCAGCCACAGTGTTAACACTGCAACAACGTGTCGCATGTGAACAGACGTCAACGCTGAAACACGTGGGCAAAGGTGCTGAAACGTCGCTCACCTTCGAAAGCAAAGTAGTGACAATCCAGCTTCTCCTCGCACAGAGCGCAGACGACAGGAAACAGACCCTCCAGAAGCAAACATGTCTGTGAAGAAGAGCAGTGATGGACGTGGTGATGAAAGCATCCAGGAGGTTTTGTCCGACAGGAGTTTCGGGAGRTTTACCTGCGTGGCGTCGTGGCGTGAGCCGAGTAAGACGTGAGGTCGGCAGCAGGTCAGGAGGCCCCGGCACACGGCCAGCCGGCCCAGTCCGTCCTGAACCGCAGGGTCGCACTGGACCTGCAGAACACCAACGCTCAGCTGCCAGGGCTCTGAGAAGAGGCGGGAACACAACTCTGCATATTTACACTCGTTTGTAGAATCTGTCGAACTATCAGAGCTTTGATTTGTCTTTTTTCAAAGAAAAGGTAAACACATCCTCAGTGTTTAACAACAAACATCTCAGGCTTAAAGACATTCACACACCATGGTACTTCCTCCCACGTGCTTTAGAGTTGGTTGATAAAATGTTTTTTGTTTATTCGTGACATCAAGGCCTTTTTTCTTGGATAGCTCTCAGGCAGGACAGATTTTATGATTAACATCATCATACATATTAAATTCTCAAGTTTTTAAAGACTTCTTTTTGCATTTAACCTTCTGCTCTGGAACAAACTAATTATTGTGTAAAACAGAGAGCAGCCACCCACCATTGCCTTGAAGAGAGACCTGCAGCAGACTCCATGCAGCAGCTCCTCCAGCTCCTCCCTCTGACGCTGTGTTGATCAGCATCGCCACAGCGGTACCCGCTAAAAGACGAGTGTCCCTGTTGGAGCACTGGAGGATAGGACAAACAGCTGTAACAACATGCACTCATCTGTCTGAAGACCGACTCAGAGGGTGTTTTTCAAGCAGGAAAACCTGTCCAAGAATAATGTCCAGAAGAGCCTGCAGGATCTGCTGCACCGCTGGCTTCTCGTGGTTCTGTTCCCAAACAAGACGAGCAACTTCACAGGACAGCAGCTGGAACATCTGCAAACACACCTGCAGACAAAACGGATCTCAGGTTAGTTCACCAAGATTAATGATGTTCTTCTTATTTAAGCTGCATACTTTGACCGTACCTTTACAGTCATGTAACACACAGGTCCATCTCTCAGAGACTTGTCTCGCAAAACAGCTGGGAGAGACTCGGACAGTTTGTTCAGCATCGACACGTGGGATTCCCGCCACACCTCGCGGCCGACAGCGCTGTCTTCCAGGAACATACACGCTGAAAGAAGCCCAACCAAAGCAGTCTGAGTTTGATTCACTTCTACATTATGTCAATGAGGCAATCAAAACTTGTTGACTAGACCAACCTTTCTGCAGATCCTCCAAAGACCAAACCTAAAAAAAACAAATAAATGTAAAACATGCACATGGTTGAAGTGATATCAACAGAGGCATGACTGCAAACACCAGTAACAGAAAAGAAAAGAAAAGAAAAGAAAAGAAAAGAAAAGAAAAGAAAAGCCTCTGTACCTGATCACTGTGGACTACAGAGTGAAAACTGTGGCGGGTCTCCCTAAAAACTAACTGGTGGTCCACTTCTGCCAAAAGCTGCAGCATCTGTTGAGCAGATCCACTAAAGTTTTTACAAGATTTTGTCACACACACAAAAAAACGGACAGAAGAAAAGTGTAGCTGACCTGGTCCACTTTTCGACAGGCTGTGGAGATGCAGACCACCTCCAGCTGAAGGGATAAGAGGAGTCTGACCAGAAGCAGGAGAAGTTTGTCCTCCAAAGCTCCGAGCTGAGCTGCAGATGTTTGTCTCAGCAGCTGGACAGCCTCCTCCAAACAACGCTCCTTACATCTTTTCCCCTTGCTCCTGTGCACGCAGAGGGGAAACATTATTATAACACTGTGGGAGGTTAAGAAGATCTGTGGTTAAAAAGACTAGACAGGGTTTGAACCAACCTGGAAAACTCAGACAGTTTATAAACAAGCCGCCTGAAGATTTGTCCGACAGTTTCAGGAGCTGAATCCTCAACATTTAAAGCTTCCTGCAGTCCTGTCAACAGGTTTTCAAACGACATTGTTGCATTAAATCCTCAGGACAGGTGTTTAATGTTGACACATTTATTAAAAGCACGTTGGTTCACTGGTCACGTGACAATATTTTTCTTATTCGCCGTTTTTTTTTTTGTCATCGCAACGAAATGCTGCCCTCAAGTGGCTGGAGTCGGATTTTTCACCAAACTCCCAATACAAATTTTACTTTAATCGACATTTGAACAAGTATACAACTACTTTTTGTTTAAATAGTTTGACAATTAACTTATTTAATTTACAGCATTAATAAGAAAACAAGAATTTACAGCTGTCTGTCACTCATTTCAATGTTTTTATCACATTAAAAACAGCAGATTGATCAAAATGCATTTGAGCAATAATACTATAAAATATAAAATCAGCTAGCTTCGAAAGATTTGCTTGCATAAATATTTTTGAACAACTAATGTTTATGTTAATTTGGAAAACAAAAAGTATCGCAACAATACATATTGTAAATACACGTTTATTATATTTATAAATTATATTATTAATGGTTGCATTGAAGAAATTCGGTAAAAAAAAGTCTGATTAGATATGCATTCCATATAGTTAATATGGTGGCAAAAAAATAAATGCATATTTTTACTAGTTGCTTTGTATATATTTCTGCTATTATTTAGACCGGTTGAAGAAGCCGTCAAACAACGTGGTATTAGTAAAAATGTAGCGGCTTTGTGATTCCTGTACCCTTTATGATCGCATGAGGGCGCTGCTACTTTTCAGTTTCCTCGGAGCAGGATTCTTTCTTGTCTGTGATTGGTCAAGCAAAGACTCTTTCTTGTCGCTGATTGGTCGAGCGCTGCGTTTGCTATAACGTCGCAAATCGTTTACAAAGATGTCGAATCTGTAGTCAACAACAAATGGCTAAAGGGGGCGATGTTATCTTTTCTCTGTCTATTTCACATCACATCATATCTGTACTGCTTCTAGTTTCTTCGACTCTCTCTCAAAACACACTCGGTAAGATTTATTTTACACGTTATTATGTATCTTTTAATAAAATAGACGTGGTTTACTGCACTTTTTAGCTTTCAAGCTAACGTGCTATCCTTCCTCTCATTTCATGTAACTAACGTGAGCAGGCCTAAACCAGAAATGATAACTGTTTTTCTTTATTAGTTTTCCAGCCGTCCTCTCTCACTGCTACTGGACCTGCGGTCACCGCATATTTACTGGGGAACACCTCGGCTGTTTCACTGAACCTGAGGACAGTTTCTCCATCCAACACAACAGGTAAAAAGATAAAAACAAACTCTGCAAATTCTCCACTGGAGCACCTTTGTGCCGACTCAGAAAGGACTAGGTAGATGTGTGTCTTCATTGTGATTTTGAATAGATTAAATGTTATCTTCTTCAGAGAGCCTTGGATCCCCATCATGTGCAGAAGAAGCAACACGATGGGTGCTCACAACAGAGCAGCTAGGAAATGTAAGAGATCTGTTTGACTAATATTAAAGCAATGCTTAAGTCAGGAATAAAACTGCATATTTTCTAAAACAATGTTGTCTCGTCCCTCAGACTGCATTACGAGTGAATCTGAAATTGAATCAAAGTCTGCGCTTGTGTGCTGTGAATGACACAAACAGTGACTGCTGTCTGAAGTCTCTGTGTGTCCTGGAAACCCTCCAGTTGTCTGCCTGCGTTGGCAGCACACCCCAGGCATCGCTGCTGATCCAGACCTCCATTCATGCCCAGTTGTTCCCTGCTAATGCCGGATCCGGTAAATCCAAAATAAAAAGTTTGTCTTATGATCATGTAATGTGAGCAGATTTTAATGTGAATCATCTATTCCTTTCAGATAACAAAACAATCATTCCAAACCAAGTGTACCAACCGCTGGGTGTTTGTCCCTGTGACCTGACATTCAGAGTTTGTGACATACGATGCTGCTGTGATCAGGTATTTATCATGTGTATTTGTTATATGGTAATTTAATATGAGTATTCAGTAACACGTGAATCCAAATGTTTTTGTTTCACTGGCCATAGGACTGTTCCAGTGATGATTTGAAGCTATTTGTATCTCAATGTCTGCCAGGACCGTTTGGTGGACAGGTGTCTCCTGCTCCGGATTATCAGTGCTCCGTACAATCCTCTGAAAAGACTTCAGACTGGTTTCCATTTTTATGTGTCAATTCTCCACCTGAAAACAACCCTTATCTTGGTTACTTTTACCAAGGAGACACAATGTGAGAAAAAAAACATTTTAAAMCTGTTTATRATCACATCGTKTATTGAGTTTTTTTTCTTGTCATTATACATCTTTGTGATTTAATCATTTCAGTGCATCTAGTCCTGGTCCTTCTTACCAAGCTCCTGTACTGTCAGCCCCGGGGCCAGTTAGTCTTTATGTTCAAGGAAGTCCAATTATTCTGAAAAATGGCCAGTACTTCTCTATTCCTCAGGTTAGTTTTATGATTGATGTTGTTTTCTTATTTTACTTTCCATAGTGTTTTGTGAGACCTAATGGTTGCTTCTGGTCTACAGATGCTCCTCAGACAGTGCACGAATGGGGCTCCGGCAGCGTTTCTGAAAAACTTCCAAGTCGARTGTGTGACTCGTCTTAGCTCCTGTCCAACTGGAGCTCCTTTACAAACACAAGCAGCTGATATGAGCTCTGAAGTTATGAATGGGGAGGGAGGTGGGTATTACTTCTTAACCATTCCTAGAAGTGTGCTGATGTGTTTTGATACTGAGTGAATTTAATTATTATTTATTCCCCAGGAGTGGTGGTGGTGARTGTAACTGATGTCGAGGCCTCTGACTTGAGTTTGTTCATTTCTGAAAGTGGAGCAGTGAACTCTACATGTGTGTATATTAAAACACATGGCACGTTTACTACATTAGCTTAAACTAGCAGCTAAATTAACGATGAAATATGCTTTTATTGATCTAAAGCTGAGGGACTGGTGTGTCAAAACGTGACCTTAGCTCTGGACTACAAATTCTACTGGACAGGAAATGGCCTCACAGGTGTCTCAGTGACTCGCACTGTTGGGTCCATCCTCTTCAGTGGAAGTGGTGAGTGCCAATAATGCTTGCCTGTAAACTGACGTTTCTACAGTGATAGTTAATAAATTGTATTTTTGTCTACTTTAAACAGTGGCRTTAACAACAAGATATTCAGCCGTGTTTTTAAACAGAGAATTTATGCCTGAGACCAAGTCAGGAAACCCAGGTAGGAGGACGTGAAGACGTTTTGTCTGAGAAAACAGCTTACTGAAAAGCTGTTCCAGAGGATAATTCACTCATTTTAATTGGCAGGTTATCAGGTGGGAAGGCCTGTTGTTGCTGGTGTCGTGGGCAACAATACAGAAGCAATGCAGAAGACATCCATTAATATCTGGAAACCAGGTCAAACCCTTAAAATAACATCATTACTGGCTCATTGCTTAAACTTTCAGTTCCACACTTGAATCCAAACTAAAAGACGACTTGTCTTCTTGTGTTTTTGGTTTTCAGTACATGATGGACTGTGCTCCACTGCTCGGATGAAACCAGTTCAATTCGGGGAAAATTCAACCTCAGGGTGCCTGCTAGCTGTCAGTCAGCAGGATCTGACTCAGTGTGATCTCCTCAGGTCAGCAGCTCAGTATAAGAGCTTCAGATTATATGCTGTAAACCACACCGTGTGTTGTTTTTGACATGTGAGCTGTGGAATAATATTTTTCTTTCTTTCAGAGAAACGGTTGCTAATATGCAGGACGCTCTGACAGCTGCTACATATGTAGCAAAACACGGAAACCCCGATCTTTTAACTTGGACAGACTGGGTCAACATAAGCTGTGAGTAGACCACGCAAAGAAGCAATTTCTTCTTTTTAAAGTTAGTACTTTTGTTGTTTTCGCTTGAGAATAAACATGACAGTTTTATCCTTGTAACTAAATGTCTTTCACAACAAATCCAGTCGTGACACTGAACTCAAGTACAGCTGTGGGAGACGTGTCTAGTGCATGCAGTGGTATTCCATCTCACCAGCATATCCAAGTTTGGACTCTAACCGCTGGCCTGATAGACGGCGTACCGCAGAAAGAAATCCATGCTTTAGAAGTCAGGTGTGTATCACGTGACAACACAGATTTCCCTGTTTTTCACCGAGAAGCTGATGGTTGATTAAAGTTACTAAATAGCCTAATTCCTTTTAGTGCTTCAAATGACTTATTTTTTAGAAGTCATGCTTAGAAATATATCAACTCTGTTTATTTTCAGTTACAGTCTGTCTGCTTGGTCACTGAGTTGTGGAGGGGGTGATGTTTCTTCCTGTGACAACCTCGCAGAGTCACAGTTGTTCCCCGTCACATCCACAGTCACATTTACTGACATTCTCGTCAACACAGGACCACCCAAAAACAGGTGCCGGAACATTTAAGACAGCTTTTAGCACAAGTCACATAAACACATCTGCTAACGCAGAGCGATTTTAATTTTCTTTCTAGGTTTCGGATCAACTTCACTGAATACGACTGTAACAGGAACGATGTGTGTTGGCCTGAGCTCGCCTTTCCGTTCACTAGATATTACACAGGTAAGGATTTGACTTATCTGAAAAAGTTTATACGGAGGTTTACACCTTTCTTTTTTTAATCATGTAGTGAAATATGGAAGTGCCATATGAGCATCTATGTGAATAATAAACATGTCCAATGACTTTGTATATAAAGTCTTATAAGTGTGGAATATAAACAGTTTATTGTGGCTAAATCTGGGTTATTAATAATCTAGCAAAACAAAAAATAATGACAGTACCATGATGACTTATTTCATTGTATCTTTCACAGGTGAGCCTTATTCTCAGTCGCTGGCTAAAGGACTGATCCTGGTTTTCATGTTCATTGCTGCCTCGATCCTTGGAACTCCTTGGAGACAAATCAGACAGGCATGGCACAACGCTGCTCTCTAAAACTACTTCAATATGTTTTAAAATATAAAGAGATAAAGAGAGAGTAAGGTGCTAAAATATGATTTCAGTGTGAAATGTTTCAACACGTTTTTTCATTGAATGTGGCTCACAGTTTTATAGTTTTGAAATGTTGGTGATTTTGTAAATGTTAACAGTTGTTGTAATATTGCTATAGTTTGTAATAAAAATATTTTTMTACTAAGTCTTGTAAATGGTATTATGAGCTCATTATTTTTAAATGATAAGCTTCTTGTGCAGTAGCCATGCTCTTTTGTGTACTGCATTGATATAGCTGCATCACTGCAGCTAATTTAAAGATGAAAGTAATTATTTCTCTRTATTTGATGTCACTATATAGCTAATCTAGAGTTTTAGTCAAATCGCCGAGGTTCTGTACATCTAAAGTCATTTTTCTTTAAWGAGAGCTAAAATTGTTTTTCATTTATCGATAAATTCTAGGTTTTCAACTTTTGTCTCCATCCGGTAATCTAGTTTAATAATCCAGACATAAGCTGACTCTTTTTTTTTTAGAGTAAATAGACCTTATGTAAGTGATGACAATCACCACAATACTAAATACATGTACCACATTCCAAATGTCTGTAAAGAAGTTGGCATTTTAAATGTTGGTTTTAATCAATCCTTTTATAATACACTTCTATTGTATGGTGCATTTTGACATAGCACTTGGTGGTCAATTTTTGATAGACACGCAAAGCAAGAACAAATAATTTCTGCATAAATCATCTACTTATGTCTCAATTTTGTTGACTTCTTCTCATTAAAAACAAAAAGTGAATAAACTTCTGTCTCAGGTGTGCGTTCACCTTCAGACAATGCAGAGGGTTTAAAACCCCACAGAAAGTGGTTCGCGCCGCACTGCGCAGACTCCTGAAGTCGGCCGTGATTGGTCGAAAGGTTCTTGTGTGGAAGTTGATCGTACTCTGCAAAAGTGACGTGGAGACAGTTAAGGACATGGCCAGCCTATGTCCAGAACTTGACTAAAATATGAGAAGACCGGTCGGAACACTTGTAAGATATAGGATGTGAGGATATGTTATCGAAATAAACTTTGAGAAAACGAACTGTAATCCAAGAAACCGGAAGACGACTTACCTGGCTAACCAATTAGCTCGCTAACAGGAACAGYCTCTGCTCTGCTGTTGCGTCGTAAGGTCTGTTAATTTAGCATTTGCAAGTTAAATATTGCTTTGTCACATGAGACGAGTCGTGGAATTTGAAGAAAGAGCTTGACTGAAGACCTGTACCTCATAGACGCGTCCCCTGGTTGTTTGCTATTGTTGGCACGGGGGAACTATCGAGCCAGCTGCCAGGATGGGCTCTCTGTTTCGCGGTGAAGAGATGTGTCTGGCCCAGCTGTTCCTGCAGTCAGGGTCGGCATACGACTGCATCAGTGAACTGGGAGAACTGGGCCTGGTGGAGTTCAGAGACGTAAGTCGCTTAGTTCTACTTAGTTTCACTGTGAACTCAGTCTTGGTTTAGTTTAAGATTGTTTTTGAGTTTGGCATGTGAAGTGGTAAAGTTTACCTTCAACTTTTCAAGTGTTCACACCATCAGAACTGATCATTTTTTAGTAACTTACATTAGAAATTTATATATTTCTGTATATATATTCTGCAAATGTGCTTAACAACAATAGTAGTGTAATTAAAAGTACTTTATTCGTCAAAAATAATAAGTTTCAGAYGTCAATAAAATTGAGATATAAGAACAAAACAGCACCACGGTTATACAGAAATGACAAATAACCAAAATCATGAGTAATAACATGAAAGTACAGCAACTGTGTAGTTATGGTTTGTTGAGGGAATAATTGAATGCATCAGTGTGTTTTACATTTTTTCACAGCAGCGAAAGTATAAAATTGTTAATAATTTTGTGCCTGTTTCAGCTCAATCCCAACGTGAACGCATTCCAGCGAAAATACGTTAGTGAGATCAAAAAATGTGAAGAAATGGAGAGGATCCTCGGTGAGTATACGCCGTCGTCTGGTCACCAAGTTCAAAAATAGTTTTGTGCTTCTGGGTGGAAAACAGAATCCTTCTCAGCTCACAACGTTCAAAAAAGCGTTGAGTCGACTGTGGAAACAAAATCAGGAAAACACGACGCCACAGTGGATGTTCTCGCAGAATAATTAAGTGACCAGTAGCCCTTCAGTCATGAGAGATGTCAGGTGGTTGTAAATTTGGTTGAATAAATAGCTGCCATTGGGCTGTTTTAACCCCCTGAGATATTAGATTAAGGGGGAAAATGCAGAGTCTTGGGTTTCATGCAAAGGTTTTTCAAAGGACACTCATGGTTTGTAAAAGTTTCAAATTTTTCTTAACTGATTTTGTGTCATAAACATTTTATTTTTAACATTTCTGTTAGGATACCTTCTCCGAGAAATCAAGAAAGCGGATATTCCTCTACCAGAAAGAGATATGAGTCCTGTGGCTCCTTCACCTAAGCATGTCATGCCTATCATGGTGAGTTTATTTGCTGATTATTACTATTATTATTGGTGTCTTGTATTTGACCATGCATGCATAAACATGTCTTCACAGGAACAGCTGCAGAGACTTGAGGTTGAGTTGGGTGAAGTCACCAGAAACAAAGAAAAGCTACAGAAGAATCTGCTGGAGCTGAAGGAGTACACCCACATGCTCCGCGTCACCCGCAACTTTGTACAGAGAGCTGCTGAGGTGTCGAATTCAGCTTAACTCATAATAAAGGCTTTATTTTTAACCCTACAGTAACAAGACTTTTTCTTAACTTCRCTGCCTCTTTCTTTAATATCAGAGAGAACCACAGCAAGTGCAGTACGAGGAGTTCCCTTTTCTAGAAAAAGACACAAGGATGGACTACAGCAGCATGCAGAGGCTCGGAGCTAAACTGGGGTAAGAGCTGCACCAATGCCGTTTCCTGCACTAAAGCAGTTAATTCACTTTCTACAGACTGAGATATTTCATTAAAGTGCCATTTTTAGCTTCTGTTCAATAACCATAAAGGACGGCATAAAATCAGCAACACATCTTGTTTGTCAGGACAAGAAGTTCAAATTAATCTATATTTGTCTCAATGAATTGTAGAAAATGTTTTGTATATTAATGTGGGCATACGGTGAGTGTAAAGTTTTAGACTGGTGAGATTTAATATTTGAATTKTTTTTCTACATTTTTACAGACTTTTTTTTTTTAGCAAAAATGTGCTTCTTTTGCTGAAACGGTTTACTGATGGGGAGAAAATAACAAAATTCTTATTGTTTAAAAAATGACAGGCTCTGATTCCTAAGTCTTTTGTATCTACCTTCTCAACTCTGCCTCATTGCAACAAAAAGTATCTAAACCACAGATGACTGTTTTCTGTATTTTCAATCTGGCTTGATGTTTCTGTGTTGACTGAATGCAGACAACTAGTATAAATATTTGTACTTTTTCAGAATTTGTTAATTTCACAGGAATATCAGTGAAAAAAATGTAACGGGGTTAATTACTCAAGTGWAAATGTTAATAATTTACTCATCAGTTAAAATATTCTCTGTGATCTAACTGTGCAGTTTTGCTTTTTTTAAATCTACTTAACATTTTAAAAAATAGCGTTCATGTGCTTTTTATATTTGTGGTATTTAAAATCTAAAAGTTGTATGGCCTTGTTTGACACACATGGTAACCTTCATTTATTTTTGTTTAGATTCCTTTCTGGGCTGATTCAAAGAGCAAAAATTGAGGCCTTTGAGAGAATGCTTTGGAGAGTGTGCAAAGGTTACACCATCCTCAGTTATGCTGAAGTTGAAGAGTATCTAGAAAATCCTGAAACAGTAAGTTACTCACAGCTCACTAAGAAACTTTGTACCCAAGTTGATTCAGTTTTACTTGTGTCACATTTTCTCTGCAATGCAAAGTGATAATAACATTTGGACAGAAGAGAAGCAGGAGAAAGAACAATCAAATGTTGATAGTGAATGTGTTGGTGGGCAAAGAGAATTAATTGCTTCTCCTCTTAGCTTGTATTATGTTCAAGAGTATTTATTATCCTGATGAGCTTTGTTTCAGTCAGTAGACATGAACATACTAGACAAGACATAAAAACACTAAATTAACAGTAAAAAAAAAATCACTGTGAAGAAGTCTAATTATTGCAGTTTTTGTCTGTTAGTCTCACATCTGGGCCACGGATACCTGCGTCTGGACACAAGYAACCTGAACTCAGCATGGAGTTTCTATAGCTCACAAAAGCTTTTATTWTGTTAGTTCTTCAGAACAAAAACAATTGTAACCCAAACCGGTCTGTGTGAGTAATCAAGACTGGTTCTGAACAGCTTTTTGCAGGACAGACGTCACCCTTCTGAAGCTCCACGTGGAGCCTCTTCAGATTCRCAGCATAAATGTTGATGGCTGATTTTCTCATGATGAGCTTTTTAACACATGATCTTTTTTAATTTTTAAATTTTTAATGGAGGACACAAATGTTATCGGATTACATAAAAAAGACCTTTTCTCAAAACAGTCCCTTTGAGCTGAAAATTAAAAGCACAGCTGTAATGATGGTTATAACAACACAAAGGAAAACACTTTGCACAAAGTTTACAGTATTTAAAATRTAAATGACAGATGTGTCTTTTAAAACATGTTTAATTTTGTTATATTTTTGTTTTTCATACATGTTAGAAATAAATTTGAACTAACTTAAAAAAATACTTCTGTAATGAGCTCCTGTATCTTACTTATTGAGACAAACATCACTATTCAGATTATCAACCAACGTAGGGCTGCAGCGGATGACTAATAACTCACTCATGCTTTTACTGCTAGAAAATTCTATAAGCAGATTTAATATTTACTGATGAATGGACTGTCACCTTTTTTCCCCATTAACGGGGAAGAAAGTCACAAGTAACTTAGCTTCTCAAGATCCTGCTTTTATCAGCAACAGTAAATCTTTTAAATGCAACACTTAAAAACATGTTTTTTTACCTGCAGGGTGAGCCTGTGAAATGTGTGGTCTTCCTGATATCTTACTGGGGAGAYCAAATTGGTCAGAAAGTGAAAAAGATCTGTGATTGGTAAGTATTAAACACAAAAACACTACAGGCTGACATCTGGTTCTTTTTATTTTAATTTTAAATGTTACAGCTAGAGAAAATTGTAACTTTATTGACATTTTTAAAAGAATACYATTTTCCTCTGYAGCTACCACTGCCACTTGTATCCATACCCCAGTAGCAACGATGAGAGGAACGATGTTGTGGAAGGATTAAGAACTCGCATTCAGGATCTGCACACAGTAGGTTTAATATATTTCAAAAAATAAATATGCATGTTTCTAATCTCTAGGAAATAAAGCTCACTAGATTGTTTTAAACTTGATTTATGACATGAAAACCAATGAATACATGCCCTGCAGTAAGTGTTCTCGTTTCATCTGTTCTTTTATTCTGAAAGAACAAATTTAAGTCTGATATTCTCAGATGAGTTTCTCAGTGAGCATTGTTTTTACTATGAGTCATGTGGTATTTTTTTTAAAACCTGCTGTGACTGAAACAAAGTTGTAGCACATGATCAACAGGAGACCTGAACTGAATGTTATAAGGTCTTTTCTTTATCTCTCTGCCTTTCTTAAAAAACTGTTTTTGTCTGGTTTCCTTTTTGTATTCCTCCTACAAACATAAACATCTACACGAGCCTCTCATTCATGATGCAAATGCATGTTTTCTGTAATGTTGAATTATTAAACAGAGAAGTTGGTAAATGTCACATTCTGTGTACCTGTCACTGCGTCCAGGTGCTTCATAGGACAGAGGATTACCTGAAACAGGTCTTGATCAGGGCCTCAGAGTCGGTCTACACCTGGGTCATCCAGGTCAAGAAAATGAAGGCCATATACTACATTCTGAACCTGTGCAGTTTTGACGTGACCAACAAGTGCCTGATTGCGGAGGTGTGGTGTCCTGTTAATGACATTCCTAAGCTGCGCAGAGCCCTGGAAGACGGATCGGTGAGGAAACCTTTTACAAATTCCTCCTCATATTCTGCTTGTATTGTTCTTATATGTAGTGTTTCTAAGGAGTTTTATTCTAAGATGACCGAACCAGAAAGCACATTGCTCTTTTTGTATTTTTATTTAATCCTAATCTAAAGTTTTCACATTATTTCAGAGAAAGAGTGGTGCGACGGTTCCCTCTTTTGTCAACCGTATTCCCACCACCGACACTCCCCCCACCCTTATTAGAACCAACAAGTTTACCTCTGGCTTCCAGAACATTGTAGATGCCTATGGAGTGTGTTCCTACAGGGAGGTAAACCCTGGTGAGTTTCTTTGTTTATTTTATTCATCCCCAAATAAAATTCCAAAAACAAAAAAATGATTCATCAACAAGTGTAATATCACCAGTTCACAAATTATAGAGTGAAAAAATGTAAACTAATTGTTTGTATTCTGTGAAAATGTAGTGTCATCCCTGTTTTTAATATTTTAAACTCAACATCTTAGCAATATATTTGAAACTCTCTCCTGTCATTTTCAGCTCCGTTTACAATCATAACATTCCCGTTCCTGTTTGCTGTGATGTTCGGAGACCTYGGTCACGGAGTTCTCATGGCTCTGTTTGCCTCCTGGATGGTTCTGTATGAAAACAACCGCAAACTTAAAAACACCAGGAATGAGGTGCGTGGCATAGCTCTATATTAAAGCTCATTTTRTTGTAACTAATCAACAGTGGCGTTCAGTACAACTGTGTGTTTGACGTGTGCGTGCAGATTTGGAACACGTTCTTCGAGGGGCGTTATATAATTCTGATGATGGGCCTGTTCTCCATCTACACTGGGCTCATTTACAACGACTGTTTCTCCAAGTCCCTTAATATTTTCGGGTCTGGGTGGAGCGTGAAGGCCATGTATGATGCTAAAGTGTGGACGTGAGTATCGAATGACAAGTAATTAATTGTGTTTTAAAATGTCAGCAGCATGTCAGGTGTTTGTTGATCTTTTGTTGATTTCATAAACTTCTAACACGGACTTGTTTTTATTTATATCTTAAAGGAAAAATGACGTTCTTGGGAATAGTTTTCTCACTCTGGATCCAAACATTACTGGAGTTTTTCATGGACCGTACCCTCTAGGAATCGATCCGGTGAGTGGAGTTTTAAAAGACATTATTGTGTAGAAAGTTTTCTGGGTGATTTAAAGAACCACATCGTACACAGAAGCTTTAAAAGGCATCATGTCACTTTATGTCAACAATTAGATCTTCATTCAGAAAAAGATTAGCTGTTTGAAAGAAGAATAGAAAAAAAAAACCTAACTTCTTACTATTTGGCAAACACAGCTGGTTGTTATTTCTGTGGCTCTGATAACATTTTGAGATTTAAGTAATTTGTCATTCTTCTGTTGTAAAGATTTGGAACTTGGCTTCCAACCGCCTCACATTCCTCAACTCCTATAAGATGAAGATGTCTGTGATTTTGGGCATCATACATATGAGCTTTGGAGTGATCCTCAGCACTTTTAATCACACGTAAGTGTTATTTTTAGTTCTATTTAAAATTTTGGAAAAGCCTAAATGTCCACTTTTTTCATTTTTAATTATTTGCCTTTTTCTTTGTCGATTAACAATAGATACTTTCGGAAGAAGTACAATCTCTACTTGGTATTCCTGCCTGAACTGGTGTTCCTGTTGTGTCTGTTTGGCTACTTGGTGTTCATGATTTTCTACAAGTGGTTGGCCTACACTGCAAACGACTCCAGTTGTGCTCCCAGCATTCTCATTCACTTCATAAACATGTTCCTCATGCAAGGTGATGAACAGCCAGGTGATGAAAAGCACTGTCCTGAAAAGAAGCGCCTCTACCCAGGACAGGTCAGCAGCTCCGTGCTGTTTTCAGAACTGATCTAGTTTGGTTTGGTTTTACTTGTACAACATTTATTGGTGTTTGTTGTTGTTGCAGACTGGCCTGCAGGTATTTCTGGTGGTCATTGCTGTTCTTTCAGTACCTGTGTTACTCCTGGGGAAACCACTTTACCTTTACTGGCTTCAGAACAGAAGTCACCACCTGGGAATGTACAGGGTGAGATTTTAAACATGGCAGATCTATAGTTTGTGTTTTAAAGCTTTAATTATTAAAGCAAAGCTGATGCAAACTTTAATAAATCAGTGAGATTCAGACCCATTTTAGGCTCATTAGTTCACGCTGTTCAATTTAACATGCTTTAAAAATATAAATAACTATTAGCTGCCTCATCTGTCTCAAAACACCAAAGCAATGATTTTAAATATGGAAATAGACCAAGCCTGTGTTTGTATTCTCAGGGATATGAGCGCGTGAGAAGAAACAGTGATGAGGAGCTCTGCCTGCTGAGGACTCATGATGATGAGGAGGGCAGCAGCCACAGCGAGTTCTCCGGCAGCAGAGAACACCTCTCAGAGGAGGTCAGACCAGTGAAGAGTTTAGACCTTTGCTGTTCGATTCTCACGTTCTTTATCAGCAGCCGTAGTTATTATTGTTGTTGTTGTTGTTGTTGTTATTTGTTTCTGATGAATCTTCCTGTTGGTGCAGTTTAACTTTGCAGACGAGTTTCTTCATCAATCCATTCACACTATAGAGTACTGCCTGGGCTGCATCTCAAACACAGCGTCGTATCTGAGGCTCTGGGCTCTGAGCTTGGCACAYGCTCGTGAGTATAACCGTCCACAATTAGACACAAGCTCCTTTATTATGTTCCTTAAACAGAAACAGAAAAAAAAAAAAACTCAAAGTGCCAGTGTTGCATGTTTTCCTCTTTCTTTTGGTTTTGTAAATACTGCATGTCAAGCATTGTGAGGGGTTTATACTTTTGTACCATTGTGTATTATATTTCCATAAATTAAAATTGACACTTTTCCCCACCTGCTAATGGTTTCAGAGCTATCGGAGGTCCTGTGGGCCATGGTGATGAGGGTGGGTCTACGAATGGACACCACACTTGGGGTTTTATTTCTGATCCCRGTGTTTGTGCTTTTTGCCATTCTCACCGTGTCCATCCTCCTGGTTATGGAGGGACTCTCTGCTTTCCTTCATGCCCTTCGGCTGCACTGGTGAGTTCTTTTGTGACTCTCTTTGAGTTATCAGTATTTTTACGTTTCTAACAGCCGCTTCTTTTTTTTCCCCCAGGGTGGAGTTTCAAAATAAATTCTACAGTGGGACAGGAGTCAAGTTTTGCCCGTTTTCCTTCTCTCTGCTGCCTTCCAGCTTTGAACAGGATGGCTTACTTTGAAGAGACTATCTAATAATACCAACAGCTGGAAAACAGAAGAAAACAAGCCAGCAGGGTCCTTTTGGTTATGAAGACTAATTTCAGGGATGTCACTTATATATATTATTATTATTTTAAGTTATGTGAATAAATGATATGGTGAGTTACAGAAACCCTCAACTGAAGCACAATCACCTCCCAGAGGTTTCCTGAACAGACCCAGTTGGACAGTGTTTCTTATTGCAGTTTCATGTAACAGAGTATATTTTTTTACCAGGATCAGGATGCTTCAGTGCAGAACATTTTGAAACGCTGTGGAATTAATACACTGGGAAGAATGAAGGTCATTAAAACGGAGAGCTTTGACCTCTGAATGCAACATCTGTCAAAAGAAGATGGATTACTTTAGTATTAAATGGTAACAATACAAAAAAAGAAGCTCCTTTCAGTTTGCTTCGGTTAAACCTTTATATAGAAAACTTTGTTTGGACTTTATGGGATTTCTTATGAAAAACTTAAAAAGCTAAATAACATTTACTAAACCTTTTTAGGGAAAAAAATACTTCCAAAAAGTTTTTCTTTTTCTCAATTTTTCTAGTTTAGCACGTTTTCTAATATTGCCGTGACTTTGCTGAGCTTCACTCATGCAGATCTGGTTCCTCTGCAGTAACAGTTTTTCTTGTTGAAAAGTATTTGCACATTGATTCAGTTTAAAAAAAAAAAAAAAAAAAGCATATATTTTATTGACCAAAATATAACAAACAGAAGAAAACTAAGATCCGGTCTGTCATGCAGACGTTTCACTGTGGCATCAGGATGTCACTACGAGCCCAGCTGAGTCTCTTCATGCAGAACTGCTGTTGATTCAGACTCTTCTGTGTGTTACTCACACATTGCCTCTAAAGCAGCTTCTTCTTTTCCSTTCAGAGCCGGTTAAATYGCGTGGTGTAGAAGACTTTAGCTGTCTCGTCACATAGGATGATGTCTTTCTGCAGCTCTGACATCATTGTGACATACTGATCCCTCACTCATAGCCTTAATGAAATCTGCTCCATCTAAGACGAACTGATCCTCTCACTCCAGTGCTTTGTGACAAGGGTGTGTTTGATGATTAATGCCTTTCCTCTTAGTCTTGTTRAAGTGCAGGTAATGGTGTAACCCTACCTCAGCTTTGGTGGAGTTTTGATACCGAGACACAGTGAAGTCGTTTGGGCCTTGTTGTGTTGTGTACTGCCTGAGCAGCTGTGTGTGTATGCTGGTTCAGAAATATATATTTTTAAACATTTATTAGAATGTGTGTCAAAATTACAGATGGATGCTGATTGGATGATTTTTTTTGTAATTTCTAACAATTTTTGTCAGTATTGCCTTTTTACCTGCTGCTGAATGTAAAACAGAGAAGTTCCTAAAACATGTATTTGTTGATTTGTCTTTGCTGGTTTGAAACAAAAGTCCTGCATTTATATTTCAGCCTAGTGTCTGTTGACGTGAGCCATTAAAATTTGTTTATTCTGCGTGGAATTAGATTTTATTTTTAACTCAAATCCAACTTTTTTTGACATCTTTGTATTTAATGTCTTCTTGTTCACTGGCAGCACATTCCATTATTTAACTGGTACATGGTTTTTAGAATGTCAGATTTTAGCTTTTTGTTTCTCCTTTGTACAAAACTAATGTGAAAATAAGACTGCCTGGTTGTCTGTCTTATATGCTTTATTATTTTCTGCCCAGAATTGTCTCTTTGCCTTTCAAGCAGAAAGCCAAAGCACAATAAACACAACAGGAATACGATCTGTAAYGAGATTTTTTGGTAGAATTTAAAATGTGTATTTAGTAATGTGATGAGTTATGTTTGGCCTTATACCATTCTTCTTATTCACATAAATACTTTCATCTTCAAGCACTCCACTCACCTCGTTTTAACAATTTGTCCTCAATAATAAAAGATTTAATTTGTCACAGTCATGAATGCATCTGTTTAGTTTTCTTTATTGAGGTTAGTGGTAATATATTTTTATATCTCATGTAGCAAAAGTATTTTTAATATAAAATGGTTTAATCAAGAAAATGTATTACCTCAAGTTTATCTTTAAGACATGACTTTTGATTCATGTGCCRCTTCCAAAACGTAGATTTACTTTGGAGAAACTTGTTTTGCATCATTTTTAACAGTTAAACTCAATATGAAAGTTTTGATTCAAATAAACAGTGTTTGTTTTTAACCCAATCAGTTTTCTCATGCTGTGGCTTTAGTGTATTTTTGAGRATTCAGTCATCTTTTCACCGTAATTAGGTTTACAGAGACTTACTGTATTTTTCTTATTGTCCAGTTTGGGTGAGTGTGTGTGAAGGTCCATTTGCTGTGTGTTCAGACATAATTTTCCMCAGACCTTTCATTGTAACCAGTTGCCTTTCTGTAAACTCAAACCAGTCTGCATATTCTGTCATTAACTGTACCTTTTCCTCTACCAAACTTTAAATCTTGTGTTTGTAATTTCAAGAATGTGTCAACACCTGAAAGAAACCAATAAATAAATAAATAAATAAATTTTGCTCCAAAAATCAAGAAATTTTCTGAGACAATCCTTGTGTCACTGAACCAGCACATCTCTCATAACAGACTCGGTGTCCTCTGTGTGCTCTACAGGTCAGCGAGGAGGACAATGAGCTGCTCATCATTCATCAAACAGGTGTGGAGTGACCTGTGCAGAATCTGGACAAGTGGTGATGTCAAGAAATCATTCACGGTAGTAGTGTTGTATAAAGMAGTGGTTCCCAAACTTTTTATCTTCTGACCCACAAAATATCCATGGCAAAAACTTGTGACCCCAAATATTACTGGTCTGAGTACATGAACTTCGTTAATAACCCTAAAAACACAGGCTTTTTGACAATCTAAACAGCTTATACACAAATATAAAACTTATTTATATTTATTTTGTGTTTTTGTAATAATTAAAGGGAAAATATTGCATCAGCAATTATTTTATTACCCTTTAAATTGATTTCTGGAGATTATCCAAGGTGCTTCATGACCCATAATTGGGTCCCAAGCCCAACTT
>NW_013952516.1:427335-428912 GCF_001266775.1 Austrofundulus limnaeus | reverse complement strand
TAGGAGAAACGACTTTCTACTTCTTACCTTTTTTTAAAAATGTAAGGAGTAGAAAGTAGGCCACAGATAACTGTGTGAAAATGTAGAAGTAAAAAGTAGGCTGAAAAATAATTACTCAAGTAAAGTACAGTAACAAAGTATTTGTACTTAGTTACTTTACAACTCTGCACGTTAGCAGGACATAAAAGTCACTCTTGATGTGTAACAGGAGGAAAGTATGTTTCAGAAAAACACCTTTTAATTCCACTTATGATTTTTAAAGATGACAAGAAAAGATTGAAGATTCCTCTGTGTTTGCTGAAAGCTTCAGCATGCATGGTCCTCCTGGAGCTGTGGGTGAAGGTCTGTAGTAAAGTGTCTGAATCCTGTCTGATTGCAGTTCGTTAGTGATACAGTATGTAACAAAGGGCATGCAGTGCCTGTGAGGWATTTGATCCGAAACATGTGCTCTCTTTTTCGCCACTAGATGGCAGCAGAAAACAGCACTATTTTCTTCAGCCTGTCTCTTTAATTATCCTATTTGTATTTTTGATGATAATTTTTGATACAACTTGATCAAACCTATTCAGGTTTAAAAGTCTAAAGTTGTTAAATAAAAAAGGAATATTAGTGAAGCTGCTGTATAATAATTCTGCTGGCATTTGAATGGGACAACAGACAGTCCTACTCCCAGTATACAGTATACATTACTAACCACAGCAGTAATTCAGTTTTGTATATTTTTAGCTTCAAGTCTTGGTTGCTCTCTGTGTTCTTTCTTTTATCATTTTAACAAACAGATCCAGGGCAGCTCCGAGTGTTTGAATCTGCTGAGGTCAGCATGGCAAAGCAGGTGAAGTTTCTCCTAAAAATCAGATGGTCTCAGAGGAGCTGGCAGCTGGTGCAGGAGTGAGGTAACACACACACACACACACACACACAGAAAGAGAGAAAAAAGAAAACTGCAGCAGTTTTCATCCATTAATTGTGCAACATACATCTTGTAGCCTTCTTTGTGAAACAGGCTGTGATTATGTGCTGTTTTGACTAAATTCTGGTCTTTAAATACAAGAAAGCAAACAAATGTTTAAAAATGTTACATTTTCTTAAGACTCCCTTCTTAAACACCTCTATGAGATGACATGAATGCATCTCATTACCATATTATGTAGTCTGAAAGGGTTTTGTCTGAATGGCAGAGGGTAAAAGGTTACACAGGCCCCTTAGCTTTAACTGGTGGCGAATGTCATACAGAGTGAAGATTAGGATGATTCTAACCAAACAGAAGGACTCTGCTCCCTAGTTGGGGAAAAAAGATTATTGTATTTAAAGATCTTAGACCAAATGTAGACAATAGACAATGCACCCTTTTCACTTTAAAAGAGAACAAAATATCGGAAGCAGTAGAGGGGTATTTGCTCAAACAATGACTTATTTCCCTCCTCAGAGCTCAAAATTATTTTCAGCTGCACACAACTTCAGGAATGTCATCAGGTTTGAACCATTCTTTCTCTCTTTGCACCACTGTCTGCTCTGCGTTCTCTTTTAACACACACACACACACACACACACACACACACACACACACACACACACAC
>NW_013952516.1:422027-427270 GCF_001266775.1 Austrofundulus limnaeus | reverse complement strand
AGTGAGGTAACACACACACACACACACACACACAGTCCAGACTTGCTCCTTTTATGTGTTGTGATTGTGAACAGGTGGGCTAGCTGAAGTTCATGGACTGTTTCATGATTTCCTCCTGAGGAGGTGATCCAAAGACCCTGTGTGATGGAGGTAAACATGTCCTGAATAGATGCCRCCATAGTAGCATCTTCTGCATCTGCTGAGCCTGAGAGGATCCAGTGGCACATCAGGTCTCAGTTGGGAGGAGCTGCACTAAAAACCTTCATGTTCCAAATAAAACAAGTAAAATATTGGATGGATAATTATGGGCTGGTGGTGATAAAGTGAGAAGTATTAAGAAAACTTTAGTAGTTGGGGGTTAAAATACAGTGATGTGGGTTTGCAATAATTTGTTGCTAAAATAAAGTCCCGGCCCCTCCTGTGATTTCAGAYCACCACCACCCCTCCCCACACTTGTATTCATTGGCTGTGCGTAAAAGTGCATTGAGCGCGCATTGTCCTCAGTGAGAGTGGTTAACTGGGCAGGAACATAGAAACACCCAGCAGGCTGTGCGTTTTAAAAACCTTGGGAGTCTGTATAAAACTGCTCCATGCCCGGTGCTGGATGTGAGCGCAGACAGACGGCTGCGCGCGGAGGGTTCAAGGTTCATCCCCAGAGGAATCAGCTTGCTGCTTCAGAAATGCGCTCAGAAATAGTTTTATTGGAGAGTCTATAGGATGCGCGTCTCCTCCTGCCGAGCGCGTGCAGTTTGACACATCTCTCCCCTCCTCCTCACCGAACTGGACTTCATTTCCAACCGGGATCGAGTTCTTTCTAAGTATCGGGCTCATTCCAAACTTTTTTTTCCTTCTTCTTGGCTGTAGTCTTTAATGCCACGGAAATGGGAACGCAGCACCGAGGGAGCGCGTCCGCACTCTGCAGGAAAAGTTGGCTGTGCCCGGTGCTGATCCTCTGGCTGGTCGCGTTCGTGAACGGGACCTGGAGGACCGGACTTTATAAGGCATATTCAGGCGGGACCCAGGCAGCAGCCGCTCACACCTCCATCTATCACAAAAGGTAAGTGAGACATGTGGTTGTTGTCACTCTGCTGCATGTTGTGTGTCCTATAAATAACTGCTTCAGTCTGTTTTTAAACCTTTTGCGTGCGTTTTATTCAGTGCAACTCCCATCTCCATCCATCTGCCGGCTCCTATTGTCTTCCTGACACTTGGTTTCCTTTTTCCTGTTGGCTGCATTGCTCCACTCTCAGTGCTGTCTACAGCTGGGCACCCCTTGTCTCTCTGGGTTTGTGTACCCCTTCTTGCAGCAGCGGCATCTTCATCATCTGCTTCTTCTCATCTGTCAGGTTTCCTCTGAAAAGCATTGAAATAACCTGCTGAAAATGTGCTTCTATGAGGGTCTTCAGACTGAGGTGGGGCTCTTGTTCCTATGGTCTCACAAAGTGACTGATCTTAGTGTTTCTGAGCAGGAGTCACCCAACCATAGGAGGTCTAACCAGGTCAGGACATGATGATGATGATGATGATGATGAGAGAATGTTTTCATTTTCTACAAATATTTATCAGGCGATCAGGTCAGGTGAGGGTGGCCTGAAGGTGGCCAGAGGCAGACATGGGATGAGGTTGTGTCCCGGCGACTTTTAAGTGCTCCATTAGCTCACCTCTTTTCCCTGTCACTCACATCCAGATGTTTGCAAACACTGTTTACTAAACACAAGCAGCTTCGGGGGCTTCACGGCATCTGGGTTTGTTTCGAGGAAATGTTCGTGTTCGTAGAAGAAGCAGAGGGAAAGTGTTTCTCAGAGAGGTCAGGGGGTTTGAGGGGAGACGTCTCCGTCCACCTGCTGTCTGGCCCGGGTTTATAAGACAGTGCTTATACAACATAAAGTTCAGACAGATAGATTTTCATGTTGGCAGACTGGGAAAGAGACTTGCTGCAGAAAGACAAAGTCTTTACACAGTAGTTCCAAAAATCAAAGCGGACCAGTTCTTGAGTAATGTTTTGGACTGATAGGCCACTTTGCAGAGGAACTGATAAAGTGTTCATTCACCCTTATCGTTTTTAAGGACAACCCCAGTCCATTGTTGACTTACTGAGGTAGATGAATCTTCCCTCCTGGTCTCTGTCCTCCCTCAGAGAACATGTCGTGGTCTGGCAGGAGCTCTGATCTCTTTATTCATTAACCATCGAAAGCACAAGGAGTGATTTTGACTAAGATTCCTGGAGGCTGCTGAACGTCCTTGGATTTGTCTTTCCAAATAACTTCAAACCTCCTCCTCCCACTTCTATAGTCTCTCCTCTTGGTTTCCCTTTGCCTGGGTTGAGTCTTGATTGAACAAAAAAATGGCCTTCAAATATTTGTACTATGAAACATTTGTCAGCACTGGTATCAGGACCCGTCACATGCAGTTTGATCTTAATTATCAGTCGATGATTAGGTGAATGTTTCTGTTGGTGGATTTCTTTTCTTTCTTTAAACACTTAAAGATGGGCCAGTTATACTTAAGCTGAACGCTCACAGGTGTCCAGGCCAGAAAACCAAAAACAGACAAAGACAAATGAGTGTTTTTTGTGTCTTTCAGTCTTCTGTGAAGAGTCACTTAGCTTTGACTTGCAAGATGTCTTTGTGAAGCTTTGAAGCTTCAAGCTTTTGAACATGTAACGTGAAATCCCACCAACCTCACTGATCTGTGTTAGCTTAATATTTGGTTTCTAAATATAACAAAAGTTTGATTATTTTTTTAATCTAGTACTCCCTTTTCTTAGTTTTACCTTGAAGGTTTAGAATATTATTCTAGGAATCTAGTTTCCTTTTCTCCTCATTAATTTCGCCTCCACTCTATTTGTCTCTCTGTCGTTTGTTGTTGTACCACATTTATCTTACACCTCCCCTCTGTCCCAGGAGAGCATCACCACTTCATAATTGTCTCTTCTTCAATTTCTCCTTCCCCATTAGACTTTTACGACCTTTATGATGAAATGACCTCTCCTTTCCTCTGTTTGGTTGTTTGCCACTTCAGTCTTTTGTCCTTTGTTTCCCTCAAAGCATTTCCCGGAATCAGAAATTTCAAAAAATTCCTTTAGATGTTTATCCTTGCCATAATTCAAGCATATCTTTGTGTGTTTTGCCTCCCCATCTCCTCCCACTAATAATGTTTGGATGAAAGGGGTTTACTCAGATGGGTTTTTGAGATGGGTCTCATCTGCGTTTTGCCCCCCTCGCCAGCCCACGTGTCATTTCTCACGGTCGTTCCTCGTCCTCCTGCTTCTCATGCCGTCTAATGCCAAAAGTGCTTTAACTTCCAAGAGAGGGGTAAAGATGCAGACTGGGAAAGGTGAAACGTTGCTCTGTTAGCAGAACGCGTAGAAACTTCTGTTGACAATCGTCCTGTTTGCAGGTTCCTACATTACATTTAAGGCTTCAGCTCTCTTTTGTACCTCTCCAGTATCTTCCTTGCTTGGCGTCAGCAGCACTGGGGAACAGATGGGATAAAGCTGTGAATTTTTTTATTATTATTATTATTTTTGTAGGAGGGGGGGATTTTTTAACTGTTGGCTGTGGCTACGTGTGACAGAGATGGCTGATGATTTATTTAGCTCGGGCCCAGCATTCAGAGTGTGCCATGTGTGCTTTGAGACCTGATACTCACTGAGGGCCCACTTGGTGTTTTGCCTGAGAAACAGCATGGTGCTGGTGGGTTTCACACTTCACAGCACATGGGTGCCTCGAGTAAGAGGACGGTGTTGACTATGAAATATTTAGGAGTGACAGACTTAAGTGCACGGAGCAGCTGGGTTTCTTATTTTCTACAGCTGGTCAGAAGAAGAGAAAACTTATCCTGCATCCAGTTTGTACAAAATAAAAAGTTCTAATTAATGAGTTGATTGAGTGTAGTTGTTTTATTTGTTAATTGAGTGTAGTTGGCATTTCCTCTTAGCTTATTGTGAAGCAATAAGACGGGGGTGTTGGTCAAAAAAATCACCCCCATCTTCTCCGCACCCCCATGGCGACAATCTTGCCCCCTTCCCAGGTGAAACCTTGTTTCTCTCAGCCTGGGAAACAGGATGTTTGTGATGTTTATCAAGTCTGGAACATAAGTGGCAGGGAGGAGATTTGGCCTGATCTTTCTTCTAACTCCACCTAACAACCGCTCCTTAAAAAGTCCGAATATTTTCACCAGTAATCCTAATGGTTGAAGTAAGTATATAAGTCATACATATGAAGGATATTTTGTGACTGATTAAATTTCAGATACAGTCCTATATTTTATACGTTGTGATTATTTGCTGTCATTTAAGTCTCAACTTAATATGTGTGTCGCTCCAGCAGTGTAAAAATAATATTTAACATTTTCGGCATACCAGTGCTGACGTAAAGAACCGCCCCCAGGTAGTGTGATCAGGGCTTCGATAAGCATCATGAGATCATGTGATTTGGGGCCCATTTTGTTTAAATTGAAGCCACCAAGGACCTAAGAGATCCTTTATTGTAGCTAATGGCTTTACAGGTCTTGTTGATGCTCAAATTCTGTTTGGTATATTTGGACACAACACTGGTTCATCCTTTTAGTTGTATGAAGACTTTTTTGTGTCTAGATAACTCATGGGTCAAAGCTGTAATAAGTGCAAAAAAAAAAACAACAAAAAACATTCCTCTAAAAACTGTCAAGCTTACTGAAAATAAGTGGATAAAGAAGCCAAATTTCAAAGAAAAGATATCAGAAGGCTTGAAATACCATTTTGAAAGTTTACATAAAACTTGGCTCCATGAGAGTAATTTATATAAAAAAATTAAATGTATGATGACTCAAGAGTTTTGCACAGCACTCCGTTTAGCATAATAGGATTGCTTTGTCCAGTTTGAGATGTTTGATCAGTTGAAGTCACATTACAGTTCAGTCTTTGCTGAAGTGTTTTTGATTGTTTTTTTAGCTTGTTTTTAAAGTTACTTCTTATCTCATGGGTAATAAATAAGTTAAAATGTTCTGAAGGTTAAAGGAGTGTTGCTTGAATAATTGATTAATAATTGGTAACAAAAAAACATTTGTGTCATGTCAAAAAGTGAAGGCCTGCAGCAGAACACCAGCATTTATCTGAGGTCTGGTTCAGGTCTGTGTGTTCGGCCCCCTTCACATGTGGGGAGAGTTAAAGGGAGTTGGTTCAAGGCTGCCTCACATCCTCTGCCTTTGGTGTGTGTGTGTGTGTGTGTGTGTGTGTGTGTGTGTGTGTGTGTGTGTGTGTG
>NW_013952516.1:415059-421987 GCF_001266775.1 Austrofundulus limnaeus | reverse complement strand
GTGTGTGTGTGTGTGTGTGTGTGTGTGTGTGTGTGTGTAAAATGCCTTTAATACACTCAAACAGATGGTCTCACATATTGACAAACAGACTTTGGTGGGAACGGACCACTACTCCTGCAAACTGGCAGCAGAACACACATGGAGCAGCTTTGGTGCTTTGGGCGACCCAGTCTGCGGTGTGGTTTCCAGAGCTCCCGTCTATAAATTCATCCACCGTGTGAAAACAGAACAGAGTAATTGTTTCCTTTTCCCCTGTCTTATGAAAGTAATGATGGTATTTGTACATTTTATTGTTGATGGGATAACAGGAGCACGTTAGCTCGGCCTCCACGCTGTTTTTTTGTCGATCAAAGCCAGATTTTTCTGTGTTAAGCAGCAGAATGAAATAAAAGTGGACTTTAAAGCTTAACTTTTCCCTTGTGCTTTCACACAAAAACATCTGCTCTTGTTAAAATGAATGTCAGTGAGAATTTTGCTAAAGCAGCTAGTTCTCACTGTCCTAATAATGAATAGTTTTTAGAGTTTTGCTGCGATGTTACAAAATAAAAACACACTTTGTCTCTTAAATCCTCTGTCATCACGTCACATCAGAACTTTACACCATTGTTTTTCCCTTTCACAGTAAAGGTTTTTAACAGCCTCAGTGACTCCTGATAAAAGTCTTAAGATGCCTGGCTGTGATGGGAGTGAACTCGTGACCCTGCAGTAACCCGTGTTAAAAAATCTTAATCTTTGTGTGAGACCCTCGGAGTCCTTTTTACAACCTCTTGAGGAACTGCCTCCTCCCAGAACCAAATGCCATGAGTTGTGTAATCAATATAAACAGAACCACTGAAAATTTAGTGGCYGATTAAAAGCATGTAAACACCATAAGGAAGACTCAAAACAAGGAGGTGGGGGAGGGATGGCCAAAGCATCTGAATGTGGCTGCATGGCTAATTAGCTGTGTGTGAATGTGTGGCTGCACGTTTTCATCAATATGACTCCATTCATCTCAAAACAACATATGTGGCCAATTCTGTTTTATTTAGTCCTCAGCGTCTCTGACTGTTAGTTGTCTGTCCGTCTGTTCAGGAACTGGTGTCCTCACACAGTAACGAAGACGGTGACCTGCCAGGTGCAGAACGGGACCGTCCTCCAGCGGGTCTACCAAGCGTGCCGCTGGCCGCAGGGATGCTCAGGAGGCAGGTGAGAGGTCAAACGTCTCCACAGCACAAAACATAGTTACTGTAGAAGAACTAGAATGTTTAACACTTTACAGCTAATAAAAATCAGCTTAACTATATAAAACAGATAAACTGTTGTTTTCAAAATGTAAACAAACTGATTTACTTTGACACAAAAATGTTATTTTAGCTTCACTGTTTAAGGAGGACTATCATGCCAAACCCACTATTTTAACGTTGTGTACTTGCGTTTAGTCTCTCCTGGTGCTACAAAGATATCTTTATATTTTTTGACCAGTTCAGTTTTCTCTATTTTTTACGACATTTTCTGAACTATTAACGTTAAATTATTTGCAACGTAATGGCCAAATAAAGTCTGCACTTACCTGTTACAATTTTATTGTCTTCATTCTCCTCTGGCTCTGGGTCAGACTGGCTCCATCATGTWAGGCTGGATGGACAAGTCTTCCCTTTTTGACGTTTTTTAATTAATTTGTAAATAAAAGGTTTTTGTGCTGGCAGATAGTCAAACTAGTATGGACCGCTCTGGAAGCTGGATGGGGTCAGGGTGTGAAGTTTGGATTTAAAGAGACAGCCCCAAAACGAGTTGATCTGAGACACACATTAAAAAGGGGTGAAAGGGGGATTCAAACCAAAAAGGTTGCAGTTCCACTTTATATGAAGTCCCCAACTGAATGATTTAAATGTGAAAAGAGGGATTTAAAAGCATGAAATGTCTCATTTTAAACTGTAAGTATGTGCCAAAAGTTAAGCAAATCAAAACAATCATTGTGAACTAGTAATAATAAAAAACAACATCTAGTTGAGCCTCCTGTTTGTAATCACAGGTTACATTTGCCTGACAGTTTTCATTTTGGTTTTCAGCTACAAGACGGTGGTCAGACCTTCATACAAAATGGTATACCGCACCGTGACCTCCATTGAGTGGAAGTGCTGTCCGGGATTCAGTGGGACTGCTTGTGAGGAAGGTAAGTCTGAGGCACAAACACACTGATTAACCAGCACTTGACAGAAATAAACAGCAGAACTTTCAGGAAGGCCCAACATCACTGCCTTCCTATTGTTCTTCCTGTATTGAGTGTTTTATTTTTCATCGCTGTCTCAGTCTGCACGCACCGTGTGCTTTTCAATGGGCCTTGCACAAGTTAGACTTCAGAACAGGAGTGATTTCCATTAAGCTTATATAAGACAGCTTCTGTCTCCCAAATGAAGTTATGAAACAAGATCCTTTAACCTCTTCAGGGTGAGTCAGATACCTCAACTTCATTAATCAGCTGAAATGTCTTCATTCCAAAAGTAAATGGACCAAGTAAAGGTTTATTCTCTTTTTGTGGTTTTCAGTTTTATGATCCTGCTGAAACCGACCCTTGGTTTTCTTAAAGTGCTAGGCTAGCGCTGCTCTTTTCATTTTTCAACTGTGGTAGTTGCCTGCCACACACAMACACACACACATGCACACACACACACATTCAGACACACTCATAATGACTTTCCCTGGCACTCGTCTGCAGGTCTCTGCAGTCTGCACAGGAGGGTGGGGCACCTGTTTATGTTGTGACCCGGGACTTGAATGGGGCGCAGCATAAATTGTCAGGCTATGTGACACAAAGGACAATAAATGTTTACAGTGGTTAAAGTGGTAGCTTTTTTGTGGCACTGCAAACAGAGGCTGTATATTTCTTTTGGGCTCCAGTTCCCAGATGAACCCTCCCACTGGTCTGTGGTCTGCAGCAAAGTGGCTTCCACTAAAGAAATATCTCCATATATTTAGTTTCTTTTCGGCTTGCTTGAACTTGCGCTCACCAAAACATGCCAAATCTGAAACCTCTCAGAGTAAAAAAAAAAAACATTCACGGTCAAATAACGCAGACTTTACTTAACTTTAGGAGAATTTACAGAAAGCGAAACGGGGAGGAAATTATCCAATTAAGTTGTTGCCGGAGGAGATTCCCCTCTGGTTGTCATGGCAGTGGGGGTGCCGTGGAGCCCGTAGGGGGATGCTGGGATTAGCCACTTATCTGAGCATCGTTCTGACTGGCTTAGATCACAAGCGGAGCTGAGTGGGAGTGACAGGTTCCATTCTTTCTTTCTTTTTTACTCTTCAGCACTGTGGATGCTATCCAGGGCCACCAGCACTTTGTTCTGCTCCTGCCAAGTAAGCCAGCACTGAAATTGATACGCCACCGCTGTCTGTTTCAGTCTGCGCTTTAAGAGAAAATACAAACTTGTTTCCTTGACTAAAGCTGAACACCACACAGTGCATAAATCTGCTACCAAGGGAAGCTAAAGTTGCCCTCAGTGCAAGTTTCAAATATGTCTCTAATACATTTGATTTGAAACAATTAACTGCTTAATATTGTCTTATTGGCACTTTTAAAACCCATTAGCTTCGACTCTAAAGGCACGGCTTTTCATCTCATGAGTCTCAAATTGCTCTGAACATGCATCTTTAAGTGTGTGTAGTGGGTGGGGTCAATTCTATACCACAGTCGAGTAAATATGTTACCTTCAGTTGTTATGAAAATGCTGAATGTGTCAAAAATAAATTAGACTTTGCATCATAGTCTATCTAAACACCTTGAATTTGGACGCCGTCCTTTTAAAAACCTTCTACCGTTTCCGACACTCCCACTTCAGCACGTCTTCACAACAATGCTTTGGGGGAGGGGTGCAATGTGGGGCTGGAGCTCGGCTGCAGACTGAGCTCCAGGGAGGAGCTTTGTGTAAATAGGCGGTGCTTTGTACCAGCAAGCATTTAGGCAGCAACCACATGGCTGCAACAGGAGATTCAAGGATTTCTCAAACATGCCTGAATGAGTCAAAGCAACACTCTGGGTATGTTTTTGATGAGGCAGAGGCATTATAACATGACATAACGCTCCAAAAGGTTGATTTTACTTTAAAAAAAAGGGGGGGAGGACTTCTTGTGGAGTTGCAATCTATCTTTGCTCCAATCATTGTCCTCTGTCTGGCTGTCTGCTTCTCCCAGACTATGGGAAATGTGCACGATCCATCTACCTCTTTCACCAGGCAACCCCAAAAAGCCCCTGGCTGCATCTGYAGTCTGAAACACACCCAAAGCAGTGGGACTTCAGGGCAGCTTCAAATTTCAAAATCAGCACTGTCGTTATTAACTWGAAACACTCACTGATATGATATTTTAAAGATAGACGTGAAAGATGTTTTCTCTCAGGACGACTGGTTCTCACTCCTCGGCCTGCCAGTCAACATGCAGTATGCAACTCAACAGGTCCAGTCTGTGGTAAACAAAACACATCTCTGTTTAAGGTTTAGATTTGTCTTCAAACCCAGAGAAGCTGTTTGCAGAGTCAGATGAGAGACAGTCATGGCAAGAAATTAGATTTTTAGCCTATCACGCAGTGCTAGAGCTCTAAAATTAAAACATTACATCCTTCGATTACAGATAAGCAGTGTTACTCTGTCATTTGCTCTTTTCATTCTTCACCCCAAACCTCAGGACTCTGTGTAATTAATGGGTCTTAATTGTTTTCTTTGAGGGTCGGACGATATTGTCTTACCTCTGGAACTGGAGCACAATGGTCTTTATCTTTGATTGAACCAGAGGGGGAAAAATGGGCTAAGTATTTGCAGATGGAGCACTTTTATTAGCCTGCCAGAAGCAGGGATTTAATGTATGCCTGTTAGGCTTTGGCAGTCCAAGAAAGTGAACGCTCGTTTTCATTTGGGATATCTCAACTTATGCTACATTAAACACAAATATCCAAATTATACCTCATTTAGAGGCAATTTTGGTGATGAGAATATCAAATTTATTCCTTAAAAGCAACATTATTGTATTAAAGTTGGATCTCAAGAGGTTGCGCTGACATTCTGATGAATGATTGCTCACTCAACAGTCATATCAGTAATCTGACAGTTATTTGGGATGTTTTTTCCCCCTATCTGGCAGCTTTGACAGTGTTTTAAAAGGTGCAGCCGTGACACCGGAGAGACAGCAGTTGATTTGTCAGTGCAGATTTGATTAATTGAGGAAGGCACTTAAAAGAAACACGACTGCGGCTTATCGCAGGAGGAGGCTGCCGTGCGGAAAACATACGAGGGAATGCAGGCTGGAATTAGCATGCCTGTCAAAGCTCTGCCAGAGGTGGGAGGTGGAGTGGGGTGGGGGTCCCCATCCAGCCGTATCTCGCCGCCAAGCAGAGGCTGCGGTTTTTGGGTCAGAATTACATTGTGGCTGGGAAGCAGAAGCGTACAGTGTCTGTAATAAGCCAGCGAAATGTAATCTGTGTTTTCACAGCTCAACGCGGCTTATCTCAGGCCTACACACTAAACCCGGCACTTTAAACATCAGTCGACTGCAGCTTGCCATTAGCAGAGGAAGAGTGGCGGTGCGTGGATGCCGGGGTACAGTGTGTGTTTGCCAGAGTTAACATGTGGGCTGGAGAGCGAGGCGCTGAGGATTTGAACAGAGAGGGATGCAGCTGCTCGCTGTGATTAGTTGCTTTAGTAGCTGTGAGTGGAGGAACTCCACCCTGAGGTCAGGGTGTGGGGAGCTGTGCTGACCACACACACAGAGAGCTACAATGTCAAAGTAATAACACAGGCAAAACTTACATATATTTTCAGTCAGCCTCCCTCCTTTTTGCAGCCCCAATCCCCCAGGCTCCCATCCATTTGCATTAGCAGGTGGTACATCGGTTATAATTTTTTTATTTGTTCTGAGTAACTCAGGAAAAAAGTGATTTGATTTAAAAAATGTACTTCCCTTGTATTCACATTCAAAGATGAGGCTTTTGACAGTGCGTTGATTTGTATACGACAGATCGAAGACACARACCTATAGCCACAGCTCATGTTCATATTTATGTAAATGACCAATACTAAATTAGAAACAGCTGAAGTTAAATAAACTGGGCTGAAAAAATGTGATCAGTGGAGCATCAGACTCTTTCAAAACAGACTGGTTGTCTGTAGGAAATAATCATGATTGTCCAGAAAGGGGTTTTGTCTTAAATGATTTAGATAGCTCTTTAAATTACGTTAGTTTGGAGAATCTGAGATTGGAGATTACAAGAGATTAAACTAGGCCTTCTTAAAACAACTTTAATSTGAAAAAATCTCATTGTGGCTCATGTGAACACTATTTTATAAACTGTTACAACGTTACAAAGTTTCACATTAAATTATTTATTCTGCAGAAATGTTGCACATTTCATGCAGGAAGTGTCCCAGGGTGCACTGGAAGTGTTGCAGTTGCTGCTGCTGCTAATGCTCACAGATATTTATTAAAAAATCTTTGTAAATAATGTAGTTTGGTTATTAACTAACTTATTTGGGCCTTGCTCCAACCAAATCCATCAATGTGTTCTATTTTTTAAATTTGGTGTTGTTCAAAGAGATATCTACATCAGGTAAGATGTTAATTGTTCACAATCTTTTCACAAAGCAAATTTAGCTTTTTTTTCCCTCCCAATGTTGTCCCTACAAAAGTGGAAGAAGAAATTCTCACAAAATATTTTTTTCTTCTTCTACCCTTTTTTATAAAGTAGGTAAAATTATTTGAAATAAAAAGTAAATAAAGTAATCCTGTGCTATCTTATTTATTTTGTTTCCTCATTCATCACCGGACTGCATCATTGTCGACCCTCGTTTATCTTTGAATCTAAAAGAAATGCCAGCCAACCTCAAGAAGCACACACACAAACACACACACACACACACACACACACATACACACACACACACGTTTGTTTCTCGAC